>NW_005054437.1:582433-584273 GCF_000277835.1 Geospiza fortis | reverse complement strand
ATTAATAGCTAGGTAGCAGGAAATTGAGAATGAGCTGTCTCAAGCATGACTCATTTTACTTTCACAGGCAAAGGCAAGAGGGGCACAGGCCTGCCCAGTGCTACCACTTTCAGGGTTTCACCTGGCAAAAAGGTAGGCAGCAAGGAGAGAACAGTGGAGGGGAAAGATGCCAGTGGTGCAACTCTGTTCATCAAAATACAAGGAAGATGAAATACCACTAGAGGAGGATTAGTGGTGATGAACCAGACACTCTGCTCCAATCCTCATGCCCTGCACTTCACTCCCATAGAAGAGAAACCATCTCCAGACCCTCTGGAGACACTGTCTCCTGCTACCTGTTTTTTCTGCATTTTAAAAAGAGGGGAATTAGCCATTACAGACAAACAGCACAGGGGAGAGAGACTTTTGGGCATTGACTGGTCATCTAGGATCATACATACAGGCACATTTCAGGAAAAGACAAATGACAAGAACATTCATGCATTTTCCTTCAAATGCACTGCGTGGAAAGATCAGGCTGGGCTACTGCCTTGGAAGCCAGCTCCAAAATGGTCCATCCAACACCACATGTCAAGACTTTTAATACTCAACAATGGCAAGGAACTGGATGGACAAAGGAGTTCTTCTGATCTAGCACTGCCTGAAACCCTCTCCGGGCTGTACCACGATGGCAGCTATAGGTCCCCAAATCACACAAGTTCACCCGGTATAAAATGCTCTTTGTGAGAACCCCTTAACATGAGAATCTCAGGCCCTCATACTCTAGGTAACAAATGCAAATGCCCCTTTCACAAATTCGCAAAAGACCAGTGCTCAGGGAAAAGTCTCTTCTCCTTGCTGATAGCAGGCTTTACCAATAGCTTTCTACCAGGGCAATTCTGCTTTTACACTAACATCCATCTCTAACTTGGAGATTGGCCATCTCCAGCTCCAGGATGGAATCATCACCTCTGCCTGCAACAGTCTTAAATTACAACCCTTGGGTGGGTGGGCAGAGCCTCATGCTGCACAGCAAAGCACAGACCACCAGCAATAGCAATGCAGGAAAATGTGACTTACTTGTATACAGGAATATGGACACTCCTTCTCCTGTCTCATTTTCAGCTACTACAGCAAATACTGTGAAGTTGTACAGTGTGCCAGGGATTAACCCAGTAATTTCTGCTTTGGTGTCATTGGATTTCACACTCTTCACAGGTGTATCATTTGTACCAGTGACAACCTCTATCCTGTACATGTAGGTGTCAGCAGCGCTGTCATTCACCACCCATTTTAAGGTGATAGAAGTCACACCAATGGACTCTGCCTCGAGATCAAGAACTGGGCTGGGCCCTGCGAAAGGCAAAGCAACAACCCATCAGAAAAAAGAAATAAAGAAGAGCCACAGCCACATTTCCAAATTCCACACAGAATGAACATCACTTGGTGCCAAGCTTCACTTCCCTGTTTCTGGCATTCATGCTGAGGCATCTCTGGAAAGGTCATAGGAGCTTTGGGGGATATTCTATCTCATTTCATATGCAACAATCACTTGTTTCCACAGTGGTTTTCCAGACAGAGAAACAGATGGAAATCAGGGAAGGAAACAGTCCAAGCTGATCTTGATCTGTTTAACTCAAAATTGTGCCCATGAGTCTCAATTTGAGATCTTCAGCCTAAACTCTCCTCAATACCAGGAAAAAGAAATGGGCTGCTTGAACAGGTCCAACAGCTGCCTTAGGGGGCTGTGTCTGCAAGCCCAACTCAGCACCAATTCCAGACAGAAAAAACTCACTTCAGGCAGCTTAGACAAGTCTACAGACTCAGTAGCAGCTCCAGGACACACTCCTCTAAATTGCAT
>NW_005054437.1:581397-582423 GCF_000277835.1 Geospiza fortis | reverse complement strand
TAGGGAAAATGTCTGTTCTCTTTGCAATTCCGAGCTACATATGAAAGTAGTGTCTATTCCTATCCCATCTATCTAGTCTAGGAAAAAGGTGCCCTGGCAAAATAGTCAACAAGATTGGCACCACGCTTGATAATGCAACCCTAGGAAGAGAGTCATTCACAGCTTACAGGAACCTCAGCCCCCAGACTGTGCAAAGAGCTCAAAACAATTTTTAAGAAAAAAAAGCCTCAGTGACTGTGGCACCACATCCCTACACAGCACATCTTTTGGTACGAGCTGTGGCAACCCACTCCCAGAGGTGTTGTGAGGTGTCTAGTCAGCCCTCAAGTGTCTAGGAGAAGTCATGCTGTGGTAGCAGCTGGATCTCTACAGAGTCTTGAGCAGACATGCTGAAGAAATAACTGATTTACAGTGGCACATGCAAGGACAGAGACAATTTCACTCCTTTTGCAAAGATCGCTGCATTCATGCGCGCACACAGCTGGAGCAGAAAAACAACGTCACAACAAGAAACAGGACAAAGCTGGAAACCCAAAGTAAGAAAGCAGAGCAATTTGGTACAAACAGCACAGTTACTTGCAATTGGAGGCACCATTTCCTTACTTGTATACAGATTTCTGGACACTCCTTCTCCTTCTGTCACACGATCAGCTGCTACAGCAAATACTGTGAAGTTGTACAGTGTCCCAGGGATTAACCCAGTAATTTCTGCTCTGGTTTTGCTGAATATCACGCTCTTCACAGGTGTATCATTTTTGCCATTGACAATCTCTATCTTGTACGTGTAGGTGTCAGCAGCGCTGTCATTCACCACCCACTTTAAGGTGACAGAATTCACACCAATAGATTCTGCCTCGAGATTGAGAACCCGGCTGGGCCCTGTGGAAGGCAAAGCAACAACTTGTTAACCTGCAAGAACAGCTGCCCACAGACATGGAAACAAGAAACACAGCCACACCAGGGCTTCACTTCCCTCACACCACTCACAGTCCAGAGTGCAGGAGCACCCCAACAACATCAACAGGC
>NW_005054437.1:554624-581280 GCF_000277835.1 Geospiza fortis | reverse complement strand
TAAATAAATAAATCAAGGCTATGTTTCTTCTACACATGAACCACTCATTCTCAGCATCTGGCCCAGGTAAGGCTGCTATTAAGTTACAACCTCAAGCAGGTGGGCAGAACCCTGTCCTGCACAGCAAAGCACACACCATCAAGAACAGGGATGCAAGAAACTGTGACTTACTTGTGTACAGGTTTATGAGACTTCCCTCTCCTTCTGTCTCATTATCAGCTGCTACAGCAAATACTGTGAAGTTGTATGGTGTCCCAGGGATTAACCCAGTAATTTCTGCTCTGGCTTTGCTGAATATCACGCTCTTCACAGGTGTATCATTTGTACCATTGACAACCTCTATCCTGTACGTGTAGTTGTCAGCAGCGCTGTCATTCATCACCCACTTTAAGGTGACAGAATTCACACCAATGGATTCTGCCCTGAGATCATGAACTCGGCTGGGCTCTGTGAAAGGCAAGACAACAATCTGTCAATCTGCAAGAACAGGTGCTCACAGACATGGACCCAAGAAACACAGCCACACCAGGGCTTCACTGGGCAGCTAAAAGAGAACTGAAGACAAATCATTGTGAGAGGCATTAATCTCCCTTTGACACCCCAAAACGTAAGCATAGGCCATTTCAGCGATTGAACTCCTAAGGCTTCCCTTGGGAATCCAGAGGTGGGCAGGAAAGCGATAGAGTAGAATGGAATATTTACTTAGAAGAGACCTAAAACTACCCTCATCCAACTACCTGACCACCCCACACCTCACCAAAAGTTAAAGGGTATTACTGAGCGTATTGTCCAAACGTCTCAAACACAGAAGGGCTTGAGGCACTGACCACCTCTCTAGAAAGCCTATTGCAGTGTTTGAACCCTCTGCCAGTAAAGCAATGCTTTCTAATGTCAAGCCTAAACCTTCCCTGAGGCAGCTTTCAACTATTCCCACTCATCATATCCCTGGATGCCAGAGAATAGAGATCAGCCTCTCCCTTTGCATTTCCCCTCCTCAGGAAGCTGAGGAGAACAATGAAGTCACCCCTCAGTCTCCTTTTGTCCAAACTAGATAAGCTCAAAGCCCTCAGCTGCTCCTTACAGGACAGGCACTCCAGCCCTTGTACCAGCTTTCTTGCCCTCCTCTACAGGCATTCAAGGACCTTCAAATCCTTCTTCAATTGCAGGGTCTAGAATCGTAGCCAGTATGCATTCAACTCCTGCATCCACACCTTTGATAAATATGTTGAGCAACCCTAGGACTGAGCCCTGAGGACAGCACTGGTGGCTGCTCACCAGCCAGACACAGTCCCACTCTCTGGAACCCTGGGAGCCCTGCCCTGCAGCCAGCTCCACACCCAGCACACCATGAACCCCCTCATCCCACAGATGGACAACTTGTCCAGAGGATGCTGTGAGGGACAGAAGCAAAAAAACTCAGTAAAATGCAGAAAAACTACATTCACCACCTTCCCCTCCCCTCCAGGTGGGTCACTATACCACACACGTAAGGTCAAAAGATGAAATTAATTAAATGGAACTTTCCCTTTGTGACCCTTGTCGATGGCACCTGATGACTGCATTATTCTTTAAATACCTTTTAACAGAACTCAGTACAATCTCCTCCATAATTTTTGCAGGAACTGAGGTTGGTCTAGCAGGCCTGCAGGTTCCTGGGTCTTTCCTCCCACCCTCCTGGTAAACAGGAATAGCAGTGGCAGGCAGAGACCTCCCCAGGCTCCCAAGGTCTTTGGTAGCTGATGGAGAGAGGTCCTGCTGTAACACCAGTGAGATCTTTCTGCGCTCAGGGATGAATTCCGACAGGCCTCATGGACTTGTGAACATTCAGCTGATACAGGTGGTCCCTCACAGTTCCAGTGTCCACAAAGGGAAAGCCACTGTCCCAGTTCTCATGGCCTCCAGCTCTGGGGATCGCACACACCAAGGTCTATCAGTATCACCAAAAACTGAGCTAAAACACACATGGAATGCCTCTGCTTCTCCTTCATCCCTATTAGGCAGGTGACCATCTTCAACAAGGATCAGTCCAATGGTTTCTTTAGACCTCCCCCTTGCTATTAACATATTTCAAAAAGCCTTTCTTGTTATCTGAAACAGCACTGGCCAGTTTCAACTGTAACTGAGCTCTGGCCCTTGATTTCTTCCTCATGCATAGACAAACCACAGCTCTGCAATCCCCCTGAGAGGCCTGACCTCACTTTCAGAGCTCATACAATTTCTTCATCCTCTGGAGCTCCACCAGGAGTTCCTTGTTCACCGAAGCTGGTTTTCTGCCCCTATTACTTGACTTTTGACATAGTGAAACTGCCTGTTCCTGTGCTTCTAAAAGGTGGTTTTTAAAAACTGAACAGCACACGTGGATTCCTAAGCCCTCAAAAGCAGATTCCCAGGGTAGGCTGCTAAGTAGTACCCTGAACAGCTTAAACTTTCCTGGACTCCAGGAGAGCAACTCTACTGTTTCTTTTTGTTCATTACAATGTAAATTTGAAACTTAGTCATTTAATGATCAACGTAGCCAAGTCAGCAACCTACCATGTCCCATGAGTCTAACTCTACTAAAAAACACCAACTCTAGGAGGGCATCCTTCCTAGCTGGCTCACTATTTGTGACAAGAAATTATCTCCCACATGAAGAGATACGAGGACAAAGATGGAGAGGAAGCAGGGTGGATTATGTTTGCCTGGATTTTCTTTTTAAAACCAAGGATGTATTCCTTCCACACATAAAGAAGCACACTGTTTACTACACATTCCAAACCAGGCTACAGTAATAAGACATCAGATCTATACACACAACAACTTTACACTTTAGCCCTCAAGCAGTTAGGAAGAGCTCTGAGCTGTCCACCATTTCCTTACTTGTATACAGGTCTGTGGACCTTCCTTCTCCTTCTGTCTCATTATCAGCTGCTACAGCCGATGCTGTGAATCAAGGCTGTGCTCCTTCTATACATGAACCACTCATTTTTAGCAGGTAAGGCTCCTATTAAAGGCTCCTATTATTACCTGGCCCAGGTAAGGCTCCTATTAAATTACAACATCTGGCAGGTGGGCAGAGCCCTGTCCTGCACAGCAAAGCACACACCACTAGCAATAGGGATGCAAAACCTTGTGACTTACTTGTATACAGGTTTATGAGACTTCGCTCTCCTTCTGTCTCATTATCAGCTGCTACAGCAAATACTGTGAAGTTGTATGGTGTCCCAGGGATTAACCCAGTAATTTCTGCTCTGGTTTTGCTGAATATCACGCTCTCCACAAGTGTATCAGTTGTACCATTGACAACCTCTATCCTGTACGTGTAGTTGTCAGCAGCGCTGTCATTCACCACCCACTTTAAGGTGACAGAATTCACACCAATGGATTCTGCCTTGAGATCATGAACTTGGCTGGGCTCTGTGAAAGGCAAGACAACAATCTGTCAATCTGCAAGAACAGGTGCTCACAGACATGGACCCAAGAAACACAGCCACACCAGGGCTTCACTTCCCTCACACCACTCACAGTCCAGAGTGCAGGAGCACCCCAACAACTCCCAGGGAATCCAGAGAGGTGGACAGGAAAGGGATGGGTACGGTTGGCAATGCAGGTGATTTCAATTTGGTTTATTGGTTGGGTTTTAGTTTAGTTGTTGTTGTGGAGGATTTTTTGGTTTATGGTGGGGGGTTGGAAGGAGTTTGGTGTTTAAAAAGTAAATAAATAAATAAATCAAGGCTATGTTTCTTCTATACATGAACCACTCATTCTTAGCATCTGGCCCAGGTAAGGCTGCTATTAAGTTACAACCTCAAGCAGGTGGGCAGAACCCTGTCCTGCACAGCAGAGCACAGACCATCAGGAACAGGGATGCAAGAAACTGTGACTTACTTGTGTACAGGTTTAGGAGACTTCCCTCTCCTTCTGTCTCATTATTAGCTGCTACAGCAAATACTGTGAAGTTGTATGGTGTCCCAGGGATTAACCCAGTAACTTCTGCTCTGGCTTTGCTGAATGTCAGGTTCTTCACAAATGTACCATTGACAACCTCTATCCTGTACGTGTAGTTGTCAGCAGCGCTGTCATTCACCACCCACTTTAAGGTGACAGAATTCACACCAATGGATTCTGCTGTGAGGTTATAGATCAGGTTGGATCCTATGAAAAGAGAAAAATATTTTTAACTTACAAGAATATTTGCCAACAAACAAACACATACAGCGCTCTCCTCTCTGCCGTATCCAGTCTCTGTAAAACAGAAATCAGCCTGGGAAAACAATAAAGCCACCTTTCTCTACTGCAAGGCACACTTGCAAGCTCTGCTGTCTACTGCAACTCCTCAAGCTTCACTTCACCTCTAGTAGTAAAGCTGTCTAGGTGCAGCAGTGATTTCTGTGCTGCCTCAGCTGTGAGCTTTATGCAGCGTGCTGACAAAGACTGGGACACACAACAAGCTGACATTTCTTTCCTGAACTAGATATTCCAAAGAAAGGAGCCTTTCTAGCTGCAAGATTCACACACCTGTTCTGTCCATATGTGACACAGAATGTTCTCTACTAGGCAGAGGACTTCAGCTGTATCCCATCACTCATGCATTTCAAATCTCTGTCACAGTGAGTTGAACTATTAACCTGTAACCTAAAAAGCCATAATAAGCAGGGAAGGGAGTCTGAGTCTAACTTGGATAAAACTATTCCAAGGCCATGCTGCAATCACAGCATGAAACTGCACTCCCAGTCAGGTGTGCAGATGCATTTCTTGGCCTCATTCTCTACTGCAGTAAAGCAGTTGGATTCATGCCCCTGCAATGCTGAACTAGTGCAATCATGATATAGAAGTGCAAAACACCCCAAAGATTCACATCCCAGTCACTTTCCAAACCACAAACGTGTTACAGTGCTTAGATCACCTCCTGTCTCATCAGCTAGTAATACAGCCACGACCCCTCTTCCACCTGCAGAGGTTCTGTTCCCACTGGCAGAGTTTACTGATAAATCATCATTACTACTGGTTGCTGGTTCTGCAGTTGCATTTTTTGAGCTGCAATCCTCAGTGCCTGAAAGAACAAAAAAATTGTCTTTACAATACTTCTCAACTTCCCATTTGCAGAAATACAGTCAGTTACAGATATCATGCACAGACCCACAGTCACTTCTGTTTTCCCAGTTCTATAGAAACCTCACTGTACATTTCCTGATTTTACCTCTTAACTTCTGTGAGATTATTTGAACTAGCTTCAAGTGACTGCCACATTATTTCAGCCATCCACTGACTCTACACATGGTTTGGATGAAAGCTACTATGACCTCTCTTTTCAGGACAGTTTTGTTTGAAAGCAGTTAAAACAACTTGCAGTAACACTCCATGTTTGTGTTTTCTTCATGTATTATCAGAAATTTTGTTTAACCTGGCATAGCAATTTTTCTCTCCCCCAAACATATTCCCCTCTTCCCCTCTCATATTCCCACAACGTGTTCCCACCAGTAAGGAACAGATATGGCTCTATATCTAGAGGCAGAAATAATACATCAATTTTATAGGCCAAAGCATAGAAAGCTTTGACTTAGACCCTAAAATTTAAAGGCTAACTCATTTAAATCTGATGTTCAGTATTAAGGTAGAATTTATTTGCACATACTTTCAGAAATTTCTGCCACACAAAAACATGTTAAGTTGGCCAGAACAGCATTTCTAAACTGAATTTCACTTCAGAAATTCTTTAAAGGCATAACTTTGTGTGTCCTTTGTTTTCGGAGTTTGTTTGGTTTTCATTGCCTTTAAGCACATTTTCCCATCTTTTGTGATTTTAACAGAACTCTCTACAAACTGAAGAGCAAAGGGATTTAAATACAGATTTATATTTTAAAATATCCTTAAATGCATTTGTAGGTATTACAGTCACTAAAACAACTGAGTATATATTTTTAACTGCTATTTCTAAAAATTCTTTCTAGGAAGCTTTTTTTTTTTTAATACTTTGCTGATACTGCTTGATCTTTCTTAAAGTCAACTAAGAGAGAGTTATATTTAAAAAAAAAACAGAGCAAGCAACAGAATTATACTTACAAGCAATTGTACATCTGACCTGGAAAACAAAAACAAATAATAGAAATTAAAACCACTGGAAGCTCAAATAAAATAAGGAGTGGTTTAATTAACATGATGGAGGAAAAAATCTGTTTTAAAAACTCCAGAATTTTTAATTTGCAAAAGACATACATAAACTTCAACTCACATAAAAATAACACCAAAAAATACATCAAACTAGTAGAAAAAAAATCTAAGCATGCTGGTTAAATGTTAGTTTCCACATTCTAAAAATCGGTAGTTTATTTTGTCACCAAAAAAAAGGTTTGAATAACATAAGTTGGTTATTTTGCACATATAAATTTATAAACCAAACCTATAAGATCTTAGTTAAAACGCACTTTAGTTAGTACCCTTAACACTGTCCCACAAAAAAAGGCAGATGCCAATTAGGTCTTTCTTATTAATAAGAATATTCCTTTCAGTCTTTTGCTGTATAAACCTTCTTATTACTTCTCACAAAAGAGTGTTTTCCATTTTCTGAAGCAAACATAGGGTAGTCAAAGTTCAAAACACTTGATACGTGCTCTGAAATCCAGTTTACATGTGTGCACACATCCCTAACATATCAGCAGTTGCCATTTAACTGCAGCCTGAAACTCCTCTGCTGCTAATACTGACAAACACAGCAGAATTTTGCTTTGAGAATGATTTTTAGCTTTCAAACTTTGTACTTTACTTCCAAATAGCCATTTTCCTTGCTGTTGGAGTGAGAACTGGCCCATAAATTGTCATATTAACATCCCTCCAGGTGGCACCACAAAATGCTGCTTAAAGGAGTGAAGTCAAAGTCCCAGACTGAGGTCTGCAAGAAGCAGTCTTATCTAAAGCACTTAGAACTTCTGTTTTCTCTACCCCCATCCAATTTCTTGGCCATTTGTGCAATTCCATGAGTTAACTCAAAATAAGCAGCTATCTCACAACACCCTGATACAATGCTGGAATCCCAAATCACTCACTCCCCCAGCTGTCATGTTGCTGGTGCCACAAAAGAGCTCCAGCAGCTGTAGCTCATTGCAGCAGTCATGGGTCCAAGCAGACACATCCTCAAAAAGCAGTCAGAAAATACCATTAAATCTTATTCCTGTGATGGTCTCAGCGCCACAGCAAGCAGAGTTTGGGTGCTCTTCCTAGGCAAAAAAAGCACTTGTAAGCATCAAAGACCTAATGCCTGGTCTTGTCTAGCACAGCCCTATGGACAACATGGCACACAACAGACGTGACATGGGATGCAGATGTCCTATATCCAAGTGTGAGGCTCCTCCTCAACCTGAGCTTTTGAGGGCTCAAGCTGCAAGGCTATTCAGGAAGCGAGGAAATAACTGCCTGCACCCAGGTCAAGAGTACTTCTGCATTCCTTCATGAAGTGTCTGAGGAAGAAGAGCTCAAGAAGGAAACAGCCACTCTGAAGGCAGGAAGACACTACCGGGCAGTGTCCAGAGCAGAAGAGCTAAGCTGTGTGGAAACAGCTGCTGAATAGGAAGAGGTGAGATCGCCTGAAATGCAGGGCAATCTATAAGCAAGGCCAAAAGGATGTTATGCTTATTAAGAAAGGGAACTCGCAAGCAGAACAAAATCAACAAGAAATGCCACAGGTCTAAGCTACAACAATTTCTGCAGCCCTACAGACAGAGAATCAAGAGCCTGACATCATTCACAACCCATCATCCTTCAGTTACTTTCCCTTCTGTAGAACTGCCTGAAAATGAACTTTCTCATCTCCTCCTCCACAAATTATGAGTTTTGGGGCACAACATCCCTCCTGAGCAACAGGAACAACAGGTATTATTGCATGACTGCAAAACAGGTATGCCACTAGCAAATACTCTGAACTCCTCCTTTTTACCATTTCTTCCCTGCCAGCTCAAACAAGGAACACGATTCCTGTTTTATGGGCATCTCATCTAATGGCAAATAATGACCAAGCTGCTTTAAATTTGGTTGTACTGTCACATGTGGACAGTGGGCATCCTTTTATTAAGGATGCTCAAACAACCTCAAAAAGCAAAGTCACACTACAATTCCTGTCACATGATTTAAAAACTGCACCCCATCATTCTACTTGCTTATCACACCCTGGCAATACTCCCTCAAAATACCCTTCTGACTTTCCAGAACCCTATGTGCAAAATCAAATTCGAAAAAATCACATCCCACTGGTAGCAGGCAGGCCTCCTTCTGAAATCCAAAACCACACAAAACAAATGATCCCATTCCCAAGCTTCAGCCTGCCTGACTCAGTCGTTCCGTGTTGTATTTTTCAACATCAGCCACGAACCAAACTGTTCTCCAACCTGATGTTATTACTTAGAATTTACACAAAGCATTTGTTTATGATTTCAGAGGATATTTGCACTGAACACCTGATTCTCCTTGTGTTTGCATTAAATACATCATGAGCCCTGCCATCTCTGTTTTTCTTTTCCAATGACACAAATCCCTATTATTCAGATATACAGTTGGGTAATTTTTTTTTAACTTTTGTGGTGCCTTGGGTAGGGATGGAACATCCTTAACCAAGAAAAGACAGCAAAATGCCAAATGCCGACCATTTCAACTGAAAAACAGGAGGGAAATGTATACACAAACCCATCGTTGTCATCAGCTACGGCAAAAGAATTTTTTCATGTGTCATACAGCCATGCCTAGGGCCTGATCAAAGGCTGTAGGTTCCAGAGGGGCCGAGGAATTCATTTGAACTTGCACAAGGTCTGTTCTGTGCCCTCTATGCGACCAGTTTACAACTGACCAGGAACTGGTGGTGTGTGATACAACCTGAATTCAGCTCCATCCTCCTCAGGCGTACAGTGGGTTGCCTAATTGAGGAATCAGTATTAGTCTCACAAGTATTAAGACATGGTACAGGAAAACTTCTTAAAAAACAGTGGGTGACTGAGAAGACCAAATGCCACTGATATTTGATAACTCAGAGTAAGATATTTCCAGGAGCAGGATTTAAAACACGCCAGCTCTACACGTGCAACGGGAGAGCCACAGGGAAGACAGACAGCAGCACAGAACTTCAGCTCAGCTTGGCTCTGCTGCCACACTGTGCCCTCTAATGAAGTTGGGGTTCCTGCTCTGGGAAAAACCCTTGTGGACAGCAGCCAACCTACCTGCTCCAGTTTTCAAAACAAACAGCATGGTTTGGCTCATGTAAATATAAGGTCAAAGGATGCTAAAGAGTCAAAGTGAGCAAACCAAAAAAACTTAGCCAAAAACCCCTTAACCACAAATCCCTTCCAAGAACACCACTTGAGGTTGCTGCTTACTGTTCTGGTGTGCTCAGCACTGTGTGCCTCATCACTCAGATGCAAAAAGCCAGGGAGTAATCACACATCTCTCAAAGCTGATCATCCAAGTGTGTACCTTCGGATCTTATAGTCTCCACCCACCCATCCTCCCAGGTTTGGACTTCCAGGAAAATACCACCAAGCTATCACAGTGGTCTCCAAACTGCTTCTCAACAGCCTTTCACCAAAGCAGCAGCATAATTAAGATCACTGCCCCACTAGGCAGTACCCCGATCTCAAACTGTATTTTCTCCCTCTATGTCCAGCTATGGTTAATTGTCCCACATGCATAACTGCAGGCTTTGGGACAAGCACCATCACACAGCACCATCATGATGGCATTGTGACGCCAGGCTTGGCTTTGCTGATGCTGTCAGCCACCACCACTCAGCCAACAAACATTAACCAGCAAAGATGCACTAAATTGGCCACTTACAGATCCCTCTCTCACCTCTGAGATCTCCTGCTTAGCATGGACTATTCAGGAAGTATTCCCACAGAAAGCTTTTACTCAAGGTCACACAAAGTAAGTGAAAATCAAACTCAGGAAGCCCCACAATAACGGAAATGGATTGCCCAAGTATTGCATCCACAGACTGATACAGCTTTCCAATACTTGTCGATTTGCTAGTATTTTTAAGGCACGGCCTGCTATTCCACCTGCGGACATCTTTCCACTTGCCTGGAAGTGCAAAGTCTAAATCAGCAGGAGTGACACCTTTCTGCAGGAGACTGTTATCCTGCAGGAAGACAAGGTGGGTTTTGGAAAGGTGAAACGTTTCTGTTTCTTGAAACCCATCTCAGGGCTGTTTCATCTCATTCATTTCCATATTATTTCCAAATTAATCAAATTTGTAAGCTTATAGCACCAGGCAAGAAGAATGAGTTCACCTGAATTGGGGCGTAGAACTATGTGCTTAAACCTGTATGAACCTAGTTCAAGTAACATGCCTTATCTGGACAATGTGTGGGTTCTGGGTGAAAAAATATCATACTAGAAAATGAGTCAAAATATACTTGGGTAACATAATAGCCCTATTTTCCAATTTTTTAATAAAATGACATAAATCTTCAACTGCAACGCAATTCCCTGTATTTAAGCAGAAAACTTCAAGTGCACATTATGGCACCAGCATCATCAGGGCTGGAAGAGACCTTCAAGATCATCCAGTACAACTGCAAATGCAGCACCAGCACAATCACTCCTGAACCATGCACCCAAATGCCACATCCAAACACCTCTTGCACATTTCCAGACAGCCTTTAATTTACGCAAAGGATATACCAAGCCAAGAAAAGCAGGTGTTTTCCCTTGTGCTCACTGTCCAATAAGGAAAAAGACAATGTGAATAAAGCCTGTGTGCTGAAGGAGTGCAAACATAACAGTTCAGTTACCAATTCCAGGGGCATTTGTGGATACTTAGCCCTCCTGTATCAGGTCCTTACTACTTGAAGGACAAAATAATCAACAGGAGACTAAGTCAGAAGATAACATTTAATTATGTGACATAGTTTCATTGAGGAGTGATTACTTTCTGAACTCAGCGCTAGAGTTTGGGGTGGGTTATAATTTTTGCCCCCTTTCTAGTGTATATTTACTCTGTTAACCTCACTTTAACTGCATTCCACAACAGTTCTGTGTTTTCTTTTTTTATTTTCATTCAAATTATCTCCAGATCACTACAATATTATGATGCATTCACTTCCAATGAAAAACGGAAAATATGCTGTGGCAAGGGTCAATTCCTCCTGTTTTCCCTCTGGTATTTTATGCAGGTACTCACAGCTCATACACAATACACCACTTCACAGAATGTTTGCTGTAAGTGGGCTTATGCTAGAGTAAAAAAGCTCTACTTTTAGAAACAGCACAAAGTTTTTACAAGATGTTTGGAGTCTTCTTTTAACCCTAAATGGGCAGCTCTGCCAATGAGCCTGCACAGGACCAGACGGAGATGCAGAACTCGGAAGGAAGAAATGTGAGCTGGTGTTTGTTATGAACTGGGTGGGGCTGGACCCTCCTAGGCCACCCTGTTGTATCTGGGAGCTGTGTAGAGCTCTGGAACAGCCACACACAACTGTGCACAGGCTATTTTCAGCTGTTATGCAGTTATGTGAAAGAGGAAAGACTATTTCCACTTTGCATGTATTTATATTTTGCCCCTGACATTTCTAAATTCTGACTTCCCTGAAGCAAGCCTTTCTGCAAAGAGAAGCCAAATATAAATTTTTTTCCACTGTTTTTTTATGAAAACATATGAGGACATTCTAGTTTGTGCAGTGCCTCCAATGAACTGAAAGTGCTGTCGAAGACAAAGCCTTATAAGAAAACCAAGATGAGACACCAAAAAGATATTTGTGATGACACATACTAAAGCAACCTCTTTTTTCCTTGATTTTTCTGCAAGTTTTACTTGTATCCGCTTTTCAGATGGCTAGCCTAGGAGCAAGGAGTTTTCTGGGCAACATATCCAGAATAAAGAGAAAAATACAGACACCAAAACCTAAACATGACTGCATTGCAACTGAGAGCTCTCTCAGCACTGACTCCAGAGAACACCACTAGATTTAATTCCAGTGACTTCCAGTTCAAAATGTTTCCATGCAGCCCAGTAGCATTTCTGTTTCACCCAGACCTCCAGGTCCTGATTAACTGCAGGCATTAAGTGCTGCAGACCACCTCATAATTTAGTAGGATCATTCCTCCAACTGAGGAAACCACAAAACTTCAGCCTAAAGAAAGACTGAGAAGTTTCAACAAGCTTCAATAACTCACATAACCCAGGAAGCTGTACATGTAATTCAGAGACCTTCCTGCTGAAGGAGGTTATAAAGAGAACAGGGTGCTTATTTGACAACGGCAAGGAGTAATACTTGAAACAATTACTAAACATAACAACAACTAAACAACAACTAAACCCCAAACTGTTATCCTACTCAAGTTCCATGTCATACCATGCTGGATTCATCAGGGGCAGAGTTAACTTCCTCCACAGTGGCTGGTGTGTGGCTGTTTTGGATGGGGTACTTGGGTGCTAGCTGGGGTTAGATCATGACACTAAACTGACATGGGTGGAACTGGAGATGGAAGTTCAAGAACAGTGCTTGAATTGAAAAAAAACCCTCCTCTTCTAAAGAGGAACTTCCAGTTAACACTGCCAGTAATTTCATTTCTTAAACTGAGGAAGCATCAACCTTTATTTTATGTGAACAAGCCACATTCCTGCATACGGCTCAAGAGCACTATTTTTTCACTCTGACTCATTACTCAGGCACACCCTGGAAGAAGCAGGATACAATGAAAAAATGGAGAAAGAAAAAAAAATACCCGTGTGGCAATGACACAACGCTCAGTGTGGCCAAGTCAGCAGGGCTGGCCACCCAGGCACCATGGAAAATGCTCACCAGAGCCAGCAGCTGCCTGGCCTTTGCAGCACAGTCACAAAAAGGAGCAGCATTTCCTGACAGAGCCCTAGTTCAGACCTGCTGTGCTGAGTGTAGTCAGGACTCCCAAGTTTCTCTTATCACTGTGCTGTGCCAGACACTTTGGACTCTGCACAATCTTTCCTCAGGCAAGTGTTAAAAAATACTTCACATGGAGAATAACATGGAGCTGGATTTGGTTTGAGAGGTTTCCCAAGTAAAACTAGTTGCAAAGGGATTTTAAAACTTACACTACAGCTCAAAGACAACATCAAGAAAGATTATTTATACTGACAAAAAGGACCAAATTTTTCATCCATGACACCCTGTCTGGTGCCAGGAGAACCATGGCCTGTGAAAGCCTTCAAGCTCGCTCACACAGAGCCCAAAACTGTCTTGTTTACACAGAAAATCCTTTTTTCTGGGGGGCAGCATTGATGCTGTTACATGAATGTTTTGCTCTTTCCAGCCCTAATTCTATACTTTATTAATACAGTCTATCTTTCTGTCCTTATCAGGGTCCTGAAAACTTCCCAATCTAAAAATCTGTAAGTGGTGCAGCTGGGAGAAGCCAGCCTGTGACCACTGCCCAACGCAGACTCCTCAGGCTAACCTTCACCTCCTCCTTCACGCTCTGTTGCTGTTTATTACCACTCATTTATGCTCCTTCAGTACTTTCAGTTCTAACTCCAGTTCTAGCGAAATGCTCCAGTAAAACACGAATAAATTTTCTGTATGGCACTGCCCTTGCTGTAGCTGGGTCAATCTATCCATAGGGAGGGAGGAAAGCAATCCTCCCTCCCAGTTCCCGAACAGCAGCTTTGGAGCAGTCATGCAATGTGAGACCACTAGAGGCCCCAGTAAAACCATCTAACTTCAGCCCAGGTGACTAACAGCAGGGAAATACGCTGAATTCCCATTAAAGTTGTCACTCTGGAAAGCACAAGGCTAAGGATTGACCACGTTAAGAGTGTAAAATGTGGATGCAGATGTCAGCACCGCCTTGTACTGATTGTGGGAGATAATGACACCAGGCCGAGCTGGCTTGGGCAGGCTCAGTGCATCTTCAAACATCATAAACCTGTCACAAGGAAAGTAATTTCATGCAATAAATTAGCTGAACCTTAGACTCTCTTAACACTGCTTATTTACAACATATCACATCCTCACCTGCACTGGTTTACAGTGAATCTACATTTTTTGAGGGGACCTAAAAGCAAAGAACCCTGACTTCCTCAAAATAAATGCAAATTGCCTTAGAGCAAAAAATGTGATGTGAAACCTTTTCCAGCTCCAAAATAAGCCACACATCTGGCTCATCTACAGGGATCAGATTATCACCAACACAAACAATTTGATTAAACAATGTTTTCCCGTATGTTGTTTTCACACACAGCACTATGGGGCTGCAGGAATACTCTTGGGGTTTGCCTGCTATCTTCAGCCCATTTAATCCTTTAATGAATTTAAACTGTAGCAAAAGACAAATGGACTGCAAGAGTTCAAAACATGTAGTAGCACTCCTGGGAGGGAACAAAAGATCTCATTGTACAGCTCCACGAAGTTCATCTGGGGCTCTGGTAGAGTCTCTCTTTTCCTCCTCTTTGAACAGAAGCTGAATAGAAGCAGGAAGGAGAATTGGCTCTGCCATTACCCCATTGCCAGACTCGACTCTGTGAATACATTGAGGCTGCATGAGAAGTTATTCACTGACAACAACATGGGCTCTCTCTCATTTACCAGTCAATAGACACGTCTCTCAAAGGTCAACTTCATGGCCATCTGGGAGCACTGGCTGTGGTGGAAAAAGGCTGGATGGTGCAGGGTCAGAACCAGGGATCAGACCGACACTGCAGCCTGAACAGCTGCAAACTTTTTATTCCAGAAAAATAATACCCATGGCTTCTCTCTCCTTCCAAGACACATGAAGGAGCTCCTGCTGATCTGTGTGTTTGGCATAGCTCTGATACAGATCAAACAGCCAGTAGCTCATTTCAAACTCTTATTTTAAGAGCAAGATGTTTATGTTATTTATTACCAGACTGGAAACATGCTTATTTCAAATACATTGCACATTATATCTGTACAGTGCTTGCTTAGCCTTGTGTATCACTTGGAAAAAGAAACCAAATCAAACCTAAGAAGCTTTCAAAACTAAGAGTCAATTTTCCCAACATGTTGCTCATCCTTTGCTTAGAGCAACAGTACCACTGATGTGGCTTCCCATAGCTTCTGCTCTCTCCATGCAATTACAGATTTTGTTCCACCTGTACTACAACCCAGAATACAAAAGCATGTCTCTTGCTGTTGCACGGTCTTGGCAGATAAATCCAAAGTTTTTGTAAAAGATTACTGAAAAAAAACTTCTTAAAATTGCAATTAAGTGCAAGACAAACAAGACAAAAGACAAAATTCATTAAATTTACCCCAACTTGTTTTACCACTAAGTGAAGACCCACTACCACTGAGTTTAATGATGAAGCAAACTGTTTCAATCAGGAATTCCCCCTCCACTTGAGGACGGTTCTTGCAAATTTTAAGCACACAAGATTATTTTTTTAGGAAAAAAATCTCTATACAGGTTCTGTTTCTGATGACACACCCATGTATATTTTATACAGGTAGCCTCCTGTTTCACAGACTGCCTTGAGAAAATACATTAAATACACTTTGAAGTTTTATTAAAAGTATGAGTGCACTATTAAGAATAACTGTGTCACACAATAGTATCTGATAGTGTTGCCCTAATAGAAAAGCAGAAAGGGGCAGCAACAAGTGCAGTACCATCGTCCAAGCATTTTGGCAGATTCTCCCTTTGGCTAAGTCTGTAGTAGCAGCTATTGCCTCAACCACAGCCAAGAATTAAAAGGTAGATATTAAAAAGTACTAATACTGGTCAGGCACTGACTCTGCAGAAGAGATTGGGGATAGAGGAAGGCTTCATCAGTACTTCTCTTTTTCCTACCTATGCTATTAATCCCTTTAGTCTAATTATTTTTTCAAGCATGTTAGGGACAGTTAGAAATTCAAATGGAGGGATGTCCCTCAATGTATTTTAATCTCTCTTAATGCGTCCATATGAAATGGCAGAGTGAAAGATGAGCAGCAGGTACTATAATCAGTCACAACACCTCGTCCTTCCTCTTCAGTTTTGCTGCTCTTTAACAACACATTAACACTTCCTTCAATTCATTATGCTTCGACTCAAACTGAAAGTCTCAAGAGTAGATTTGATTTGTTTTCACCCAGATTATATGTTCAGTGTCTTTGAAACAGTAGATGTGTTCTCTTTAGCTCCTCTGCCCTCAACAGACCACAAACATGGAAAGAGAAAAAATATCACTGCTTTTCTAAGAGGTTTCTAACCTTGAGCTAAACTACAGAAGAAGTTTCCTTGCACCACTGCAAAATGCCTGGGAAACCCTGAAGGACAAGAACTTATGATTTCCAGACAGACACATTTCTTTCTGGCCTGGTGTTTGATGTTTAATTTTTTATACTTTGCAATAGCAAAAGCATAACAGCTCTGTCATATTCAGGGAGGAAACAAGGACATATCCAAAGCCAGCAAGCTAGAGCACATTCACTGCTATTATTTATTTGGAAAAAAACCCCAAACAAACAGAAATTTTAAAAAAATTAAAAAAAGGAAAAGAAGAAACCAACACCAAACCAATGCCTCCTCCTCAAAAAAAAAAAAACCAAACACCCCAAATCAAACAAACAAAAAATCCACAAACCAGTAAGGCTATGCAAATGCCCAAGTATTGTATTAAAACACACCTAGTTCACAAACAGAACTTTGAATTATCTGCTAAAAATATGCTTCTTAAGTTTCTCATCTGTGTGTTTAAGGCTGACAATTCCAAGCTCTGAAGAGAAAAGCCACATAAATGTGTCTGTGTTTGGAGCAAGGGCTTTGGGTAAGGTTAGGTGGGAAACCCTTCCGTTCACTGAGATGCATTTTCACGATGAACACACAGGGCAAAGCTTCCTCTTCACACTCAAATACTAAAGCCACATTAAACCAGCTCTAAGACAAAGATGAAACTAAGTCCTCCATGCCTTGCATCCTGTTTTATGTGCATGCCACAGAAGGCTAAGTCATTTACTGTCTTTGCTTATCTAACAGCCAGAGTTCCCTCAGATGAGGGGGATAACATTTGTAACTATCTATAAACTGCTGCTTGCCAACAGCAAGAATTGTAAAGCAGCAGCATAAAACACAAACCTTAATTGCTCTGCACCACATTGGTGGGATTTTGGTATATCTGTAATCTTAGCACAATAAAAAAATTACACATGAACTCAGGGTATTGAGTTCCAAAGCCTTGTATCAGATAACACAAATGACCTTTGTTACCCATGTGCAGGTAGGGTAGAAAGATAAGAATGAAGAGGAAGTTAATTGCATTCCAGCTGCTAAAACCTTGTTATCTTGGTATCTTTTAATTGATGTGGTTTTGCTTCCACATCACCTTCCCTGAACTGCTCTTCTAATGGCCTCAGGCTCTTTCCTCCCCACCTTCCAACAAGGGTTAAAGGGAGGAGTGATTCACAAGGTGGATTCCTCTGCACCTCTCCTGTCTCTAACAGAGATATTCAAAACGTCCCAGAGTTATATAATGCTGCCAGAAACGTGACTACCTGAAGAACAGGTTTGAATATAGAATGTAAAACATTTATAAGAACGATTACATACCAGAACAAAGTAGTGCATCCTTCACAGGCCACAGCAGCCTCTCCCATCTCTAGGAGATACTGCTTGCTTTTTTATTCCTCCTTACACTTCAACTGCACAAAGCAAACTAACAAGGAAGAGCACTTTGGAACAATTGGCCTTACTGGTGAGAGCAGACAGTGGAGTTTGATCCACGTCCCCACAGGGTTTAATCCCTGGCCTGCCTGGCAGCATTTCCACCCTGTGTTTCAGCAGCAGTGAGAAGGAATCCTGCAGACACTACCAGGAAGAGTTTCATAAAGAGGGAGGACTCAGCTAAGACGACACATACAAATGAGAGCGAGGGCACGCCAAGCCAAGTCAGACTAAAGACCACTGTTCACTGCACCCAGCCTGCCCCTGCAAAGCTGAAACACTTTTCAAAGGACTGAGGAACACATTAGCTTCAATACACTAGCACACACAAAGCCCCAGCTTAGAAAGATGCCTGATCCACCACCTGACTCAAGCTATGAAAATGAAAATATACCCACAGACTTTTTTCTGTCATGTATTGGGACACATGAGCCTCCAGATGCCAAAAGGCAAGAAGGCAGATGTCTAGACAACTCCTAAGGGCTGAACATCTCTGTTAAGACATTTTCTCCTTTTCTTTCCTAGTGATATATCCATGACCCAGTCTGCATGACCCAGAACCTTTTAAAATCCACTGTTACAGCCCTTTTTCTCCTGCCATATAGTGATTTTTACATCTGTGCTGCCTCTAACAGCAACTGCACATTGTGAAGTCTGTGTTCAGAGCTCACTTTAAATGCAGACTAAGTTTTAGAGCCCAGTCCCTGTTCTGCCTCCCAAAGACACTTACCAAAGCACATTCCTTACATGTAAGCCAAACAAACAGAAAAGTGTTTAGATAACTAAGGGGTTTCCTTCTTGTTTGAAAATAGAGGCGTGACCAGCAAGCGTGAGCTCCTGCAGGGTCACCCAGGGGGTTCAGATGCAGGCAGCCAAAAAGATGAGCTCTGATCACATAGGACATTGTTGCATGTAAGAGGGAAGACACAGAATCACTCAAATCTCAAGGTCATGGGTTAAAAAACAAAACAAAACAACACTGTGAACCAAAACACAAAAAAAAATCCTTAATCAACTAGAATTACTTATCAGGGATAGCTCTAAAATCAGGGATATATTTCTAGAAACATTTCAAGATTAAAGCCTTCTATAACAAGCAAAAAGGTAGAGTTTGTAGCTGCCAAAGGAAAAAAAAAAAAAAATTTTCCACTGAATTGTACTTCAAACAAGGATGTTTCATTATTGGCTCCAAGAACATGAAGTTACCTACTTTCACTCATTCAAACACTACTACAACCCAAGCACTGAAGAAACCAAAAAAATTACCTTTTTACTGACAGAGGTCAGTCCAGGGGTAATCCTGCACTGAAAGGAGCAAGTATTACAATAAGAGACAATAATTAAACAGGAAATTCTCTGTTAACATCTGTGAATTTTTTGATCCAACAGCTATCACTGGATATTTCCTAGTCAATTTCCCAAAAACTTATGTTACTTGATATGACTTATCAGAATTTAACCTTCATATTTAAATGAAAGAAAATGAATTGCAGCTATGGTATTTTTAACTCAAAGCATTCATATTGCAGGTTAACCAAAACAGTCTCATCTGAATTACATCCTTTATACCTGACATTTGAACTGCCCACACTGGAGACTGGAGAATGAGAAAACTGAAGAAGGGGATAGAACATTATTCTTTCTACTCTTTATCCAGATTTAACTAGAATTGTATTCTGAAAGATATTTCCAGTTTTCCTAATGACCCTCTTATCCCATTTCTACATATACTGTATGAAGATCCCCCATTCCCAAATATTATCACAGGAACATTTTAAGCTCTTACACTGTTCTTTCACATACCCTTCCAGTATCACAGGAACATTTAACGTATCTGTCAATTCTTATCCCCTATAATATGCAACCCCTGAAATTTTTAATTAATTTCATTAGTACAAATTTTATTGCAATTCCATCAACAGAGCACAGAATGTATTTATAGCAGCTATCAGAAAATCTGGGTGTAAATGGTGGCTCAGTCACCCCAGAAACAGTATCTGCATAGCTACACAACCCAAAATAGACCCAAAACATCATCTTCCAACAGGGCTGATCTGCAGGAAAAAACCCTTTCCAGTAAAGCACCAGAGCTTCCTCCTTTATTTCAAACACTAATCAGACACCCAAGACACAGAACAGCTTAGCATAAGAGTTTAAAATGTGTAATAGTTTCCTCTCTTATTACAGAGAGTTTATGTTGCCATGTAGATACCTTGCCCGTGTTACCATATGAGCCAGTTCCTTCTACTGCAGTACCAGAGCTTTTGCTGCAAAGCTCTCTTTTTAAATGTATAGGTTTATTAAAAACCCTAAAAGAAACCCAAGTAAAATAAAAGCCTTCTTCCCCTGACTGCAGGAGTCAGATTTGCTTATCAGCTGAACTGGATCCACACTGCTCACAACAGCCCAAAGACTATATAACAATAAAGAAATGGCCTAACAAATTTTAATATTGCTGCTTCTGGATGGAAAGGGGGTTTTTTTCCCTTGCTCAATCATTTATTCATTAAGAAACAGAGTTTCAGGGAAGACTAAACTATTCATGAATATGGGCTGAATTTACAGAAGGGTTCACTCGAGGACAACCCCCTGCGACTCACACTGAAACCGAGGCAGGAGATGGAGAGGAACTGTTTCCATTCTGACAAAAACCTTCAGATGCTGAGCACGGGCAACAAACGCCCAGGCCACAAAGGGCCACAAGCAGCCACAATATGGTGACCAAGGTTCCCAAGAGCCCCATGGTTACAGCGCTGAGCTGGCACACAGCAGATCCACGCTGCAATCTCCTCGCTGCCTGGCCACAGAGGGAAGGGCAAATGGGAGCGGGGCAGCAGCTCCAGGAGCCCCCAGCCCGGCTCAGAGCTGCCCTCACCCTGTGCCCAGTTGTCCTCAATTACCGCCAAGCTTGGAACACATTCCTGCCGCGACAGACCCGAGGTCAGGCCCTAATGAAGAAAAAAAGCTTCAACAATGCACATAAAGGGATGTGCCACCGGGAAAAACATGGGCTGCCCCTTTTCTCCTGCTGTCTTTCCATCAACTCCTTCCCCTGGGGCTCCTGGGTTTAAACACAAACCACACGGGCAAAAAAGAAGCCCAAGGTAAACCACTCTAACATGAGGTCACACCAAACAGTCAAATTACCTTAAACTACCCAAATTGTGGGTTTGTTTTGCTGTAAGACTTCCCCCTGCTTCCAGCCTCCACCCCCATCCCCACTATCTAGTGGAATTACCACTATTTTTCCCTTTGAAAATGTTTTTTGGGAGAGAAAGTTATTTCCCCATATCTATGCCAACAAATGCAAAAATAAAGATGCAGATTTTCTGTTTTCTTTTTGTGTTGTGCTAAAAAAAATAAATCTGGCCACTGCAGAACTGTGTGCACTTCAGTGAGGGTGAGTCTGGGACACATTCACATTTTATTAGCACCTAGAAGCCAACAGCTCTGGGAGCAGAAAATCCTGTAAAAACAATAAATAAACATTCAAAAGAAGCGAAGGGGAAAGGCATTTGTTTGCACGCTAGGGTGGAGCAGCAGCAGAGTACTAAAGACATAAATTATTCTTTTTCCTTTCTGTTTAGCTTTCTGCATAATCCCTCTAAATAGCAGTAATTTGGGGAACAGCATCAAATTCCTCTCTCAGAGGCCACTCTGTACATACCCCTTATTCAAATGCAGTTAGAGCACAATGGGAAGAATGATATTCATTACTTTCTGCTGCTCAGGGTGAGACTAAATCTACTCAACAAGCCTGTATGGAGACACTTAAAACACATCTACCAAAATTAAAAGCCTGGTGAAGGAGGGATCTGAAACACTTAATCCCAGCTTTGTTGATGGGCAAAAATAGTAGGAAGTTAGACCCAAAAGTCATTTAATTATAATTTATTTATAACTATATTTATTTATAAGCAGGACAACGGTATGAAGCGGCAGCAGTGAAACCATAATGAAATGCTCTAACTCACATCATGTATGCACAGCAAGGCAAGATTCTCCTGCCTGGTGTATTTTGGCAATCTGTGTTCTCATATATGCTGTAATTGCAGCATTCCAGCCTTCTGAATTAGGCCCAAATAGCTCCTTTTATTATGGTACCTTTACTGAAGAAAAAATACTGTACTGCAGGTGCAGCTTCTTACCTAGAAAGTGGCCACTCATACACAAAACTGCTCTTTCAGTACCCACACAGCTTTCATGAGGCATTATACACAATTAAGTCCCAGCAGGGCTGCCCCTTAGTGATTTCCCAAGAGACTGGATGCTTCCAGCTCTATGGCTTTGGACACAATTTGCTATCAGTTGGAAGTGCTGCCCCATTTACCCATCTTGCATCTTCATGATCCATCTGCAAATTTAGCTCCACCCCACCTGATGATGATAAATAAATAAAAGGTAAAT
This sequence comes from Geospiza fortis, assembly GCF_000277835.1. Taxonomy (NCBI): domain Eukaryota; kingdom Metazoa; phylum Chordata; class Aves; order Passeriformes; family Thraupidae; genus Geospiza; species Geospiza fortis. Next base: position 559,278 of record NW_005054437.1, on the reverse strand, counting down.
AATTAAATATAAAAGAGAGGCTAGCTGCTGAGGTCAAACTGAGTTTTGCATTTCCCTCATAGATCAGCTTCTGTGAACTGCTTTTCCCACCTGCTGCTCTGACTCCTGGCCAAGCTGGTAGGACCCTCTTCCCAGTCCTAAGTGGGAGCAGCAGCAGCCACTTGGCACAGGAGGTCAGGCAGAGGAAAGCCTCCACCCTGCAGCACAGCTTTTTCAATCACCACTCAGCCTCAAGACTTCTAAAAACAAGATCAAGACAATGAAAGATCTCAGTGATATGATGGCAGCCAAAATTGCCTTTTCTTTTTTTTCATATGCACACAAATGAATCAAAAGTTCCTGTCTGATAATGTCTTCCAGCACACAACTCCCAGCCAGTGGCACATGCCAGGCTGGGGTGGAGAGCTCCAGGCATTCATGGCTCTAACTGGAAGAACACCCAGTGCCTGGCAGTATCAAGAGTTTTATTTCCTAATTTCCACTCTCAAAACAGTTGGTGCAGAAAGAAGTGTGTGCTTAAAAATACTTTATATCTATACATTTGTTATTTATGTATAAAAAACCAGATTTGCATGGTTTAATAAAAAGAAAAATCAGTATTTGAGATATCTTTTCTGTTACTGATTCTGGACTAAAGTCCTAACAAGCCGCAAACCTCTGTTTTTTGCAGGATCTCTTGCTTCTCCTTATGCCAGAGAGTTGCTTTAAGGGGAAGAAAAAATTATCTTCTAGCATTTTCCCACAGATCTAACCCCCACCAGCAAGAGCAAGGCTTTAAATATATAAATAGCCTGGTAAGTGCATAGTATAAACCACACACCATCTCAGGGCAACTGTCTTAAACAAAACTATTAATATTCAAAATGGGATGTGGAGAAGGTGATAAGGGTTGCACTCGACATATTTCTGTATCTGCTTTTGAAGAACACCAAGTACCTCACACAAAAATGTTGTACCAGGTGCTCTCCACCCACCCCCATTTTATTTTCCTTGGGCAGCTCTCTCAGCCACATTGGTATTTGGCTTCTCCTGAAACCATGACAGCTTTTAATTGAGAACAGTGGCTAAGAGAACACATGCTGTGGGGTTTGGAGGGGAGAGGAGTCCCCCCAAAAGCCAATACACAGAGTTTCAGGATGTTAAGGCAGGAAGATGCAGAGGGGTTCACCCCAGCACAAGTGGGGTGCCCCAGCCTCCACCTTGCTTGAGGTTTCCAGAGCAATTGCACCAGCAGGAACTGCAGTGTTCTCTCATGCAACTGGACATTTCACACCCAGAAAGTCTCACATTGCCAAATACAAAAGAATGCAAATTGCCAGGCAGTGCACCCTGTTTCTGTGGAGCACATTTTCATTATGGTTATAGGAAGTTGCCGAGAAGTAAGATCTCAGGAAGCTGAGAAGAGGAACCAGATCTCTCAGGGGGACTAACAAGAGGGACTAACAAGAACCAGAAGAATCGCAATAGGATTGCTGAAACAGAAAAAGTGGATCCCTTACAGGCAGGATTAAACCTTGCACTTCAGTTATAAAGCCAATGCTGCATTCAGGGGAGGTGGAGAGCTAACATGGAAACTCTCTCCATAGCTGAATTTGAAGTTCCTTTTTCTGCCAGAGCTGGAGGTACCTACCTTTCCCAGGCACTTTCCACTCTTGCTGCACATTTAAGTGAGGGGTGAATGCAGCCTCCATGCCCCCCATGAAAGCAGCTCATGTTTGGCTTGAGTGAATAACAGGAAAAGAGAAGAGGGTTTCCCGAGAAGCCGAGGCTTCACTCACTCTGCTGAAGCTGGAAACTCCAACCTCAGCCTGGCTGTTCTGTGTCTGCCAAAAACCTTTGAAGTGAATTCTTTGAAGTTGGCCAGAAGTGGCTCTGAACTGAGGAGAGCGACTAGGAGGGTGGATGGGGGCCGGCCAGGGGCTTTGATTCCCACACAGTGGAGTCCAAATCAAGCCTGGATTCAGCAGATAAAAAGGGCATTTTAAAAAAAAAAATCACCATTCATTTTACAGGTAAAAGGAGATGTTAATCCTAACTCATGTTCACAAGATGACCCGTGGGCCAAACTGCAAGTCTCAACAAGGGCTACAAGACACGGAAGTGTGCACTTATTTCAGCCTCACACTGCTGCAAACACCACCCCTTAAAAACACCTCTATGATAGGACTGGATGAGGTACCAAAGCCCTTCACTGTGTGTACTTCTGCAGAAATGGCTGACAATTCCCTTAAAGCTCTCTGCAGCATTTCTGCTACAAGGACAAAAGGAGATTTTAAAGCAAGTTTGAGTTTCTCAGGGGCAAGTGAGAGTGGGAACCATGTAAAACTGGCATTTTCTGGAATCCTTCTGCAAAGGGCATCTATGATCCCTATTTTCAGTACTTAACATAGTATCACACAGACTGTAATTCTAAGGGCTACATCTTTGGAGAGCTGCAATAAGAAGTCTAGCTCAAAGTAACAGGCTGCCTTAAAGCAATCCTGATCCACTGGGACCTGGCAATACATTATCCCTCTGAGCAAGGAGCATGATAATAAAATAAAAAAAACAGCTGGAAGTATTACACACTAGAAACATTTCATTCCCCTTATGATGCCTGAGGACCAAAGGAACAGAGGCAGTAACTGCAGCGCTGAACACAGGCAGGCAGTTCTTCAGCAAACTGATGAATGGGAATTTGTGAAGTTTCTGTTGCACAGAGTAAGGAATGAGGCAGAGCAGGCAGCCAGTATTCAGCCCACAGAACTATGAAAACGTTAGACATTATTTGGTCATGCAAAAAAAGTGCAAAAGTTCAAATGGAGCCAGTTGCATATAAAAGACTGCACCAAGAATTAAGTGCCTGAAATTCTGGGACCCTAGGTTTAGTCATACTCAGAAGTATTGCTTCTGTTTTCCCTTTCCCAAAAGCCATATATTCTTCAATGCACTTACTTTCCCTTATAATTTAGAACTTATTGTAGAAGTGTTTTCTATTCACTCCCTCACCAGCTGCCTGTAACAACAAAGAGGAGAGATGAAGATTTTTGTTTCCCAAGTTCTCTTGCTGCATTTTATAACTATTTCTCACAGGCCTTTTTACAAGCCAGTATTTTAAATTATCTTGGTAAGGAAAAGGAACTTGTCAACGCTATTTCCTTTTTATTTGCTCTGCTAATTTAGTGGCTTTTTGCAACAGACTAAATCAAATGACTTTCAATTTTGAAATCTAAAAACGCTTTGCAGCCTGCATTTAACATATGAAGATTTAGAGTACACGTATTATTTGAAACACAACACAGCAATGTCTCATAGTGAAAGGAAAACATTTCCCTATAATAAAAAAGATGCAGGATTTATTGCACAGCCCTGAGTATAAAGGCTTTAAGGCTACTAAAAATGGTGCAACAGTTTTTACATTATTGTATCTCAGCAACTTGTACATCAAATTTGCAGAGCTCACAGACAAGTTGACATTGTTACTCTATTCACTCTCACTGGGTTGTGGTTTTCTGTTTTGCTTTGCTTTTAATTACTTCAGATCTGCAATTTGAAATCACTTAACAGTTCCACTGGGCTGCTTTTAGGAACACTTCTCATCTCCTTGCCTACAGAAGCATAACTTGTTAGAAATTGCATGAAGAAATATTACAGTTCTAGTGCAGGAAGGAGAGGTTACTCAAAATAAGCACAACAGCAAGTGTGTTAAGCAGAAATATATTTAACTGGCCTGCTGGCCACGGTCACTTACTGAAGCCAGGAACAACTTTATGCAAAGTAGCTTCAGTTAACATGATGTTAAAAAACACCCAGTACTATTTTAAAAACTTTCAGTTTCAACAGCGTTTAACCAGATAAAGTATAGTTCTTAGTACTAAGATGGTTTCCAGACATAAGAATTCTTTCTCCTTTCACCACAACACACAAATGAAAAGATTTTTGAATTAGACCCTGAGCTAAGCCCTCTCAAGTTGTGTATTTAGCATGTCATCAACACAATGAGCCAATAAATTGCTGCCCCTTCCTTCCATGCTTTGTTTTTAAAGGCCTCATTGTGTTTTATTTCAGTTTATTTAAGCAAGATTTCTATCGCTGCTGGTACAGAAACAGGCAAAACTTGTTATCTTTGCAAATATGAAAAAAGCCTCTGAAAAATACATCTATACATATTAATTGCTCTGACCTTACAACTTAACAACTTAAAACTTGTTTGTTCACTCTAATCAGAAACCACAAATCAATATTCCTTCATACCTTGACAAGTTATGGAAATGAACATCAGGAGCAGCACTTTTAACATTCTCATTTTTTTTTTCCCTGACAAGCTCCAAGATCAGCAAGAAAGCCAGGCAATAGACCAGTGGTAAAACTATTGCAGCACTTTCCTGAACATACAGCCTTTAGGAAGACTTTCACACTGAAGAAGAAAACTTCACACTAATGAAAAAGCTGAAGGCTAATTACTTCACATTGTGGGGATTTCCTGCGACCCCATAGACACTGAAGAACACATCTGAGAGCAGCTTCTAAAGATTTTCTCAGATCAGCTGCTCAGGTTCTGATGCACACACGGGTGTCAGCAAGTACTGTCTTGACAGACCTTCTCCTATTGCCTGCTTTCTGAAACACCCCAGACATTCAAAATAAAGACATGTGACTCATTTTCCCAACCAAC
>NW_005054437.1:534629-554596 GCF_000277835.1 Geospiza fortis | reverse complement strand
CATTGTCTCTGCTGCAGAGTGGGGATGGGAGCTCAGCACTTGCAAAATAATTATGAATTTAAGAGCAGCAATGACAGAGGAGAGAGGGGAAAAAAAGAAAAAAAAAAGGAGGGTGTGTGACAGAGATGACATGGAACAGAACACCAGTAGTTTCAGCACAAGAAATCCCAAAATACACCAAGGAATGCTGAGCCCTCTCTTTCTTCCCAAAGCACCATAAGGCAACAGCAAACAAGAGGAAGAGTTAGATAAGGAAAGAGCCGCAGCAGAGCTGGGAACTGTGTTTGCTGTTTGCTTCCCTGGTTGTGGGTAAACACCCAAACACTTGTATGACTAACTGATCTTCATCATTAAATTTCTGTGTAAACTTGCCTATATCACAACATTTCATCTTCGTATACTTAGAAGGGAGGGTTTTGCTGCTTTTTAAATATTCTCTCATTTCAGAAGCCTAAAAATATGTGGCACAGACTATTTTATTCTCTGATTATTTTTGTATGGGGAAATTCAATTGAAATACGGTCAACAACACCTCAAAAAGCTGAAAACAGGTAACCTACATACCTATATGAAATCCATACAACAGACACCATATGTAATCCATACAACTCCATAAAAAAGGCCTGCTTATATTATGAAGAACTGTACACAGCCCTTCTCTGCAGCAGCTCAGTACTAATGCTTTGGCTGAGCACTTTGAGCAGGAAGAGGTGCCAAGTGACAATGGGAGAAACGAACTTTTGTTCAGCTTTGGTCTTCCCACCCCAACCCACGATTATTATTTTGATCCCCTCTAAAAGGTCCAAGTTTGCATTCTAAGGTGTAATCTGTGCGAATGAAGCAAGCCCCTCTCTCTGTAGGAGACTACAGACAAGGGGGAAGCTTTCCTCCCAGATTTTTGTGCCTTTGCACAGAACACAGAGTGTTCTGGTTGCACAGAACACTCCTACAATCGCTGTCATCAAGCAGCCAGATCCCAATTCCTGCCCATGAGCACCTTGCAAACCTTTGCTCTGCCCCTTTGCTGCTCTTTTTCAGGTGCAGGATGCAGGCAAGCTGACAAGTGACAAGTTCCACTGCGGAAATTTCAAACATCACTGAGCCAAGCTACCAGCCCAGTCCCTGCCAGGCAAAGCAGGTAATAAATTACCAGGGCAAATTTTGTCAAAGGATCTTCTGAATCCTCAGGAGAATCCCACCTGCCTGACTCCTCCAACCAATGCAGCCCAAACACGAGTCCTAGTTCAGGAGCCACCTGCAATAACCTGAGAGAGGAAACTGCCACAAAAAGAGTCCCAGGTTCACCTCACATAACACCTCTCTTTAAACATGTTCCACAAAAGCAAGACTCAAAATCCACGGTGGGTTTTCCCTATCGCTTTTGTTCAAAGAGTTATTGTCAAATGCCAAATTGAGGCATAAAGAAAAATTCAAAGGCACAAAAATCAGATTGAATAAAGTTTGCAGTATTTCTGTTTATTTTCACATCACTATGTTCAGTGAGACCTTGTTCATAGGTACAGATAAACACAAAACAAAGGTGGAATGCACACATACAGACATAACATTTACAAGTGAAAACATCTGGCAACAGTAGCTTGAAACTGCCAGAGCTGTAGAAAGGACTTCAGCCTGCTTTGGAGCTTTTCCTGGTAAAAACTAATAGGCTTTAGACTCAATCTTCTAACCAGAAGTAATTCCTTACCAGCATGACTACAAGAAAAGTCTAAAAATCACCTTTCTTGTTAAAAAGTGTAATAAATATCTAAGACAATATGAATATTAAGACTCAAATGAAACAAAATGCGTTTAGGGAAACAGATAAGAGCCTCTGGCTAAAATAAACAACTAAGAAACAAAAATTATTTCCCTAATGTAAACTGGAGGAGGAAGAAAAAATATTTGCCAGTAGATTCCCATGTTCTGACCTCTGCATGAACTCTAAGTAACCAGTCTGCAATTTCTAACAGCAACAAGAAAGGAAAGTGCATAGAAAGATACTGAAGGATCCCAGTCCTCCCAGCTTTTGCTAAGCAGACAGGACACAAGTCAACTGAAGGGAAAAAAAAACCAAACCGAAACAAAAAACCAGACCTTGCACTGCACAAAGCTGCAGCACTCTGTAGCAAATCACCAAAATACTTCACTGCAGCCACCACAGGTGGAACACTGCAAGTCACAGACCTGTACATGCCTTGGGGACCAAGGCCTGACTCCAACGGCAAGTTTCTTCCCAAAATCTATGTATGCCTTGGGGTTTAGCTACATTATCAGTTCAAGGTAAAACCAGCTTGATTTAGAAATGCCAGATAATGGAAAATCTATCACAACCCAATGTTAATGATTGCCCAGCTTAATTAGTGTTCGCATAATCACCCATCTCTACTCCAAAAGGTAATGTGTTGATAGACAAATATTCAAACTATTTTAGGGTACCTTAACATCAGGATTTTCTAGGTTGAAATTAAAAAACAAAGCCCAACCGCACCCACTGAAAGTGTCAGAAAAGTTACAGGAGATCTTCAGCAAAGTAAGTTCTTTGCCTTCACATAGTGTTAACGAGCAGTAACTACTCAAATTAGCATGGATAAACTGGTCTTAAAAGTGGCAGAAATATAGGAATAAGGCAATATTACAGTGTCTATATTAGACTGCAAATTTTTATTAAAAGAGGGTTATTCCTAAGTAATTAAGAAATTAACCATTGTCACTAACCTCAGGTTCAGCAAGGCACAGACATACACTAATACTTTTTTTTTCTCATATCCCATGGTTTGTAGCAGACAGGTCCCTAGAAAAAGCTGGTAAATTTGTTTTGTTTTGGCTGATAGAAAATAATGTGCTTTTGCTGCACAGGTGTGCAACGTTTTCAGCACATTATTTCCAGTTTTCTTGAAAAGAACAAATTCAGAAATTATTTTAAAAAGGAAAATGGATTTTTATGCTTGGAGGAGCTTCTTGTCTTTGCAGCTGTAGGAGAAACTAAATGCTGAAACAACCTCATCAACCATCAGCACACTGCTATTACTACCATGCTGGACTTTGATTTGCTCTATTAAAGCAGTTCACACATTTAGCTCTGAAATTGGCATTTGATTTGAGGCTTATAGAGATGGATGATGACACTTCGTAAGAAACTGAAACTGCTGCTGCAGACTGGTTGACCCTACCGAGCTGTGGCCATCCCTCCTCTCCTCACACTGCCCTCTCTGAGGCACAGTCATCCACCTGGATTGCACAGTGAATTTGTTTAAGCAGCTCATTTGGCAGAGAACTTCTCTTCCAGAATAATGGGAATAGCTTTCTGCTAGTTTAGCTATCTCACCCAGCCCAACACGAGGTCAGACACGGGCCAGCAGAGTGAAAGGGAGCAGCTCACGTCACTAGGTGACACAGGGAAGAAGATAGCCATGAGATTGGCTCAGCTGTTTCATAAGGCCTCACCCTCTTTCAAACATAAAGGAAAAGATCTAATGTTCATCCATTTCAATGGCATTTGAGGCAGGAAAGCGTTCACCTTCCGCCAACAACAGTCATTGCACAGAGGTGACATATTTCAATTATGTAAAACAAGTAAACAATCATTTGCTTATCATTCTTCCTGGTGAAAGCTCTACTGGCAGCCTACAAAACGATGGCATGCTCTTTTCTGACTGGGAATCTCAAAAGCATCTTTTCTACAATCCACTCATTCCTTGCCTGCTTGCCTCACTTTCCTGTCTTTTGCCTATGTGAACCAGTTGAAAGACACAAGACGGGCAAGTGACTCCTTTAGAAAAACCACACAAATTCAGGTCCTTCTGCCTTAGCACCGTACATGGCTGGACATGAGAACATCCTTTTAGAAAGGCTGTTTTCAAAAGCACTCTCTATTCCAGGCACGCTACTTTATCACTGCCACGACTGAGATGCACAAGGCACTTGCAGAGGGATTATTCTGACACAGCAGGAACAAATCATCTTTCAGCCAGCACCAACAATGAAATGAATGAACCAGTTGGGAACCCTGATGCAATTCATTAGACAACCTGCACTACTCCTGAGCAGAGGTTAGGACAGTATTTATTCACAACAGAAAAGGTACCATGTGTTCTTCAAGTAATTACTATAAACACTGCACAAATTAACTGCCATTAAATACTTGTTTTAAAATAAAATGTTCTCCTTCCTCCGTGCAATAATATTAGTGGAGAACACAAATACAGGAGCTTGAAATAGCAGAACTTGAAGAAAGCAGGAGGAAATTCAGCACCCTTTATTTTGCCTGTTAGTGCAAATTACATATATTTGCACTTCAGTAACACTCAGAAACCAGGGCACCACTCTATTGAGAGCTCTGCTCTCATCTGGCAAAACCAGCTCCTGCCCACTGCCCTTCCAACCCAGCCACAGCAATACAGGGGTCTTTAAGGCAGTTGGCAATTGCAAAGGATTTATCCCTTTCCCCAGTGCAAAACATTAATTCTATTTGCTACAACATGTGTTTTGAAAGACAAATCTACAGCATTCACCTAATGTAAATACTTCATGGTCCAGAAAAGGTTCAGTCAGATAATCACCTATTGTGCTACATGTGGAGGGAACAAACTGTAGGAATGACAAAGTTAGGTAATCTACCCCTCCCTGTTTCAGAAGTTATTTCCAAACTTCTGCTTCTTTGGCAAGGAGACTCAAACTTACTAAAATCCAGTAGACCAAAGTTAAGAATTAAAAAGCTCCAACCTTCCAAAAACAGAAAATTTAACACATATGCAGAAATACAAAGCCAGCAGCACACACACACACAAAACCCAAACAAAAAAAAACATTTCCTTTGGCATAGAAAGGGAACAGGCAAGTGAGATGTCAGAAGAGTTAAGTAGTCACAGGCTGCAGCTCCACTTCCCATCATCAACAATCAAAAGGCACAACGGTTCACTTCAACAGACAGCCAGACCCTCCATCTTCCTTCAGAAGGGGAGGAATTCTCCCCTCGGGCAAGGGGTGATGCTGAAAATAAGATATAAACTCCTAGAGGAAGAACAGAGTAAGCAGCTAAAGCCCTTCTGAGATGTACAAGGGAGTCAGAAAAAGAGGGTGGGAGAAATAACACCCCAGGAGCTCTTCACAGCTTTGAGTGCCATTTTATGAAATGCTAATTGAACTCTACACAGCCAGTCATAAATGTGGAATATGCTTTCCTTACCGAGATAATATTTTTCTTATAATTTCAATACAGTGAGTTAAAAAATATAAAGAAGTCACACAAGAAGAAGAGAAGCTGCATAAAAGCCAGGATGTTCAAAACAATTGCAAGAACCACTATTAATGCGTGCTTTTTGCATATAATAAAACCTATTATGTCTAATCACAGAATATATTCAAGCAACACAAAATCCCACATATACTTTGAAAGACTAGACAGATAGCTCAGTGCAAAACAATGCACTACCCATGCACTGAGCTTTTCTGATGAGGAGCAGGAGAAAAGCAGAATTTCTGTTGCTGTACATGCCAAACAAATTGTGCTACTGCAACCTGTCTTCCAACATTCCCTTAAATTATCTGTATGGATAATGGCAAAACACAAGTTAGCTCGATTCACTGAGCTCAGCATTACCAGAATTTTAACTAAAAAGCTGCACTGTTAATTAGATTTGTTTCCCCCTGGTTTTAATCAGTTGAAGATATTTATTAGGGATAAGCACAGTTCCTGAAATCTACAAAGGCTTCTGGGTTTCCTGACATATCTTACTGTTTCCTACAGTACCTTTTCCTTCCCTGTTTTGTGTCTGCCACGTGCAACATGACCAAAAACACAGAGCAAACAAAACACTGACTTGGTGAAAGTGTTGCTAAAAACTCCAGGAGGAAAGGGTGCACATTTTGGGATTGGTTTTGTTTTTTAATAAACCTTCACTAATCATCATATTCAGAGTCACAGCAGTAGAAAAGTATTATTAAAAAAAAAAAAAGCAGAAGAGCTGCTGCAACTTGACTAAGTCTGCTGGATTAGGTGCTAGAGGAATTAAGGGTAATTTACTCCTTAAACCTTTCCCAAAAGAATGCCCAGCAGACCACACTTAGTGGCCATTTTTAACCTGAGAAGACTTAATTTTTCCGAGATGAATCCAATCCTTCCACAACAACATAAAGGGTTACAACAGCCACCAATACCTTCATTTCTTCTTCCTATATACACTCTTGCATTAAACTAACGCCTCAAGACCAGTGTGGAAAACTGAAGTGGAGAGTGAAATGGAGAAGAACAGAGTATATATTCATATATCCAAAAGGAAGTTAAGTTTACCAAACACTAATAAGCAACACTGAAATACAGAAATCGAGAGCACATACCCCAAGGTGAATGACACAGTTAAAGTAGAGCATGCCTTATTCTGCAATTTAGGTTTTATTGCATAAAGATTTGTCAGGAAATGTGGCTCACACAGTGTGTATGCATTGCAATCCCTGGTTATTATAATACCTATTCCAGAGTACTGCATGACAGGTGCTATTTTCAAGGAGGCAATTGGGTATTTGGGGGAAAATGCTCCGGGTTGTAAAGAACTGTTTTTGTTTAATGAGTAATAGGTCTTCCTCATCCCCTCCAAAACTGAAAAGTCAAGGAAGGAAAGCAAACACTGAGTGAGGTTGCTGTGTTACAACACAATTCCCCCGTGCTGCTTTTAGCTACTCATTAACTTCCACACATATTAACCAGATCACAAAAGAGAGACACACTCAGTTGTTTCTCCCTCCACAGCAAGAAAAAAATGAAGCAAATGATCGGTTTAGAACCACCAAAATCGCTCAAGAGATACATCATACCATGGACAACTGCAGTATGGCTCCACATTCAGTGATGAATCCCTACTATTGCCATGGGGCCACAGAGTCACCAAACACTCCTGGAGCCAAAGTTTGATCTGGAAATTCCCGTACTGTAACATAGCCAGATCCAGCACACCAAGGGATGCCCAGAAAAAAAAATACACATCACAAAATACCAGTTAGTTGTCATTTCAAGCACCTGACCTAAGAAACATTCTTATCAAGGCAAGACCTCAAAAGTAAGCTTAGGGGTGACTGACAATGCACAAACTTGAACATCAGACAGATTTTGGCTGCAGCAGTTTTTGGGATTTATATTTTGGCTTAGGCAGCATGTGAGGCTCTAGAGACAGCTCAGGGGAGGCTCAGTGAGCAGCCACACAGGTTAGAAGCCAACTGAGGACAAGAGCAATGCTGTGATGAGCTCCTGACATCAGGGAACAAAGGAGTTGATGATACTCCTCCTCCGTGAGGACAGCAGGGTGGTACAGGTCAGCCCCCACCTGAGAAAGCACCACCACCATTCAACAACACCAGCCTTCCCACAACTGCAACCAAGCAAAACCACAGCAGGTGCTGGAGGATTCCTCCCCATAAAAGGGCTTTCTTTTTATTAGCAATGAAAGATGAACAAAACCAAGACCACGAAGTACAAACCCCCCTGTTGTGACCCCTAAAACGATGCACAGTCTACAAAAGACAAACTAAAATGGACAGAGCAATGGACCTTTCACTCCCCTTAATTCAATTCTCTCCTTTAAGTCAGTGCACTATTATTGCCCTCGTAATGAGACTGTAACACTGAAGTTTTTCAGCTTGATGGTAAAATCACGTAGTGTCCATCCATCTCCAATAATAGCAATATTGAGACAATGAACTCTATTGAGGCATCTAATAAGGCAGATAGTCATTTGCATAGTACATTTTCTGTGACTCTCTGTAATACAACATCTCAAAGACTCAATTCAGACTATTCTCCTTTCCCACAGACATTTTAAAAAAGGATTCTTTTACTAGAAAAAGAAACAATGACCCCTCCCATAATAGGAGAAAGCAAAAGATAGAATTTTCCTGCCTACAGTGAGTGCACACTTTTTGCCTGTGTATTTTTATTTCGTTGGGCTAGCTTTTCCTCTTTTTAAAATTAACTCTATGTCCTTTCCATCTCTGTTGTGGCTTGAATGCTCAGAAGTTTATTTCTGATTTTGTTCCAACAGGCTTCTGAGCAGGAAGTACCTTGGGATCCCCATCCACCACCACAGAAAAATTTCATCTTTAATTCCTGTGCTACACTCTTTTTCTTCATGTCTTCACATACTTCTCTCCTGTGTGACTCCCTAAATTGTGATTTGCTGGACACACAATTATGAGCCCTGGGTTTTAGGATGGGCTCTGCAACGCAGTACTTGGGGAAGTTTGACAAATCACTTCCCTCCAACAGACTGTAACAGCCTCAAAGAAATGTACACGCATATAATGTATACTGTGCCTCAGAGTTCAGCTCAAATAACACCTCCAACTTAGAGAAGAGCCTTAGAGAAGCACCAATGATTATATCCTTGTTTTTCACAATCCTCCTACTTTGCCCTCTTTCTGGTAACAAATCCTGGACTTTGTCAGTGTTCCATTTGGCACAAGGAAGCACACATCTTATTCCTGGAGGTAGTTATGCTATTTCTACCTGCATAATAAAGGCACACACTCAAAACACCACCTCAGTGTGGTCCCACAGCTCTTGTCTGCTCTGCCCTCTGTCCCTCAGCACAGTCCTAGGGAAGCTCCAGATTTTCTTAAGCGCTCCATTTTCTCTGCCAGAGCCCACAAAAGGAGCAGTGTGAGAGAACACACATCCATAACTCATCTCCTCAACTCCCAGCCCGTGATACAATCATTGATCCACCTTTGGCCACGAGCACAAGCTCTCTGCAGCAGCCAGGCCAGGGTGCAGAGGAGACAACCACTGAGCTACCGAAGTCCTTGGACACTCCCCTGCCACGTCCCAGAAAACCAGCAGTGACACACACTCCTCACATGGGTCAGGCATGAAGCCTCCCTGCAGAGGGCTGAGCCAGAGCACTGCTCTCAGGTTAACCTTCAGCAGCTCAGTGCTGGGCTCTCAGGAAAACAAAACTAGAGGGCATTTCTGGCAAGTCAGAGAAGGTCAGCGGAAAGGGAGAAAAAGCTGCCACACAGCAGCCCTAGTGAGGAACAGCATTGCACTCTTTGTCCAAGTTTCTGATTTTATCAGATTATGCCACAGTGTTAACACTGTTTATGGCCCTATTTTGTCTGTGAATCACCCACTCTCAGAGACTCTTCCTCCACCCCAGATTATAAATAGCACCATATACAGAACAGAGACTGTGAAGCAAAGGAGACTTGTTGAAACAAAATAATGTATATTGAACTGACAAAAATCTTTCAAAAGCCTTTCTTATTTATTTATAGTGCTGGCTAGACAGGCAGATTCCCACATTTTATAAACCCTGTAGGTCACTATCTCCATTGCTCATTCACAAACAATTCTGCTAATAAAAAAAAAGCCTTCTGGTTATAACTGAACTTATTCCCCAGCACACTGCTTATTGGCACATGCCTTTTGAAAAGAGAGATTTTTAAACAAACAGTATTACGCATTTTCCCTGTTTGAAGGCAACATATGCCTAGACCATGATATGATAATATGACATTATTTATGTATCTGGAGACATTCAGACATTGCAACCAACCTCTTAGTGCTCTATCAGTACACATAAGTAATTTTCTACCATGTCATAGCAGACTGTGACTTAAATTTTCATTGATTTTCATAGGTAAATACATTCTCGATAGTAAGTACGAAATCCATCACATGTTTTTTAATTCCCTCTTTTCTCCAGAAACGACTTCTTGCAGTGGGAAGTTCACAGTGCTGTCATCCAGGTTACAAAACAGACAAAGATATGTGGCCAAAAGCTGTAGAGAACAGGCTCCTGGAGTTCAAATGCAAACAACGCCTTGTTAAACCAAGACATAATGAGCTGCAGCCATAAGGAGCCAAACAAGCACAAGGCCTGGGCATTAAGGAAATCCAAATTCCTCTTGAGATGGGATGGGTAGAAAGCAAGCATGTACATTCTGCTTTGGCAAGGCAAACCTTCAGTGCTCCTGCTGAACCCCAGGGAACTCAGCACATCTTTCCATCCCCTGCTCAGACGTATTTGCCACCGCTTCACACCAGAAGAGGATCTGGAGTGGATACATGTCAGCCCAGCAATGGCCTGCCAAGCTCAGGCACACACATCAAACACACACCATTACAATGCCCCCACCAGCGGCCTGACCCTTCTTACCAGGCAGACACACCAACACCAGCAACACTGGGGCCGGAAGAAACCCTTGATTTTTCCTCCAATTACAGAGACATGGTTACACAAAATGCCTGTGTAAAAGACATCCTGCCCAGAATCGATTGAACAGAAATAGAAGAGCCACTGAAACAATGCTGGCATGTTCTACTGATGAAATTCTTTTTAAGTGCCTAAGGTGAACCCATTCAAGTACTTCACTATTTGATTCACCATTTTCCCCCCCTGCCATTCATCACACGATTCTTTGTCAAGCTAATGGTTCCTTAATCAGTTATAGAAGTTAAAACCTGATGTAGCAAGTTTCCTCTTTAAAGCACAAAGGAGGAGTAAAACAAAGCACTCCAATGCACATTTCAGGAACAGTTAAATATATTAATACTCTTGCTCTTCCTTATTTTGTAGACTCAACAAAAATCAACTGTTTATAATCTTAGGAAAAAAGGAAAATACTAGTGCCTGGAAAATATCACAGTAAGTCTGGACATCATTTAAGCCAAGTACATGTCTTTTTTTTTTATTATTCTCCTACTGCTTATCTCAACACAGTTCCTTTTCCTTTAGCCTGTTTCAAACAATACTTGATAATAAACAAACAAAACTAGATAGCAAAATAAATTATTTCTCACTAAAGGCTCATTTCTTCTCTTCTGTTCCATACTTACAAATACATACTGTGGACGTACACAGTCACAGATATATAGATATATATATATAGACACACAAATATATTGTGTGTCTATATTACTTAGAGTATCCTATTATCTTATAGTTACTCAAAAACTGACTCGTATTAAAAATGACTTTTTCGTAGAAAGCAAAAACAAGAGTAGGGTCCCCTTCCAATGACTTAGCAGCACTGAAATTCAGAAAGTCCAAGCTGTGTGCCTTCACTTCACTGTTACTTCAGACCCTCGTGCCTTTTTCTCCACATTTAAGAACAGAAGTTTTCCCAAGGGCTCAACACATTGATTTTCATCATCATCTGAAATACTGACCAAAGGACCTACAGTAGCAATATTTAAACTTCCATAAGCTCTTTCCACATAAAAAACGTGTCTGTAATAACAATCTTTGTTATTACAAAATCTGATCAACACAGAAGGAACTACAAGATCATAAAACACGACTGTGACACAATAACAACGATGGGGATCTCCCACGTAAGTTCTCATTTATGCACACAAAAGGGAAACAGGGAGGAAAAAGAAATTTAATTAGTGCTGACTGAAAAGTGAGGCATATGGTTCACAGGAATTTTTGCTTTCAATTAAAACACCACCCTCCTCCTCCTCAGCAAGCTAAATAAATACAAATGAAACCAAACTATTCTGTGATGTGTATATGCAAAAAGTGGATATAAGCATGAGATAAAATTGGGGTGGAAGCTGTACCATAGACCATGTGCAACTACAGTCTGAGTCCTGCAAAAAACACTTTGTCATCACACTAATAGAGGCACTTACTCCTCTCCATCATCACTACTTGTAACTATCTGTTTCCCCCCTCATTAGTAAAACCTATTCCACCTACATACCTAAAATTCGACTTGAGGTGTGGGCAGAAAAGGAAAGGGGGAGATAAAAAGTTGTAAAGAACGGGGCTGAATTTTAGCAGTAGACTTTTTAATAGAGAAATCATGTTCTGAAGTTTCATATTGATAAAAATGCTAAAATATTAAAATAGCTATGTTTCTAAAATAATATGTTATAGGGAAACATGTAAAAGACAGGGCCATTAGGGATGGATTTTCAATCAAAATGACAAATTGCAATTATGTATATACAGAAAAGACTTAAGAAAATGGGATACACTTGATTTAGAAACAACTATGAGAAACGCTGTGAGAAAGACCATCCATACTTGCACTAAGAAAACAGAATGGGTGGAGCTTTCACCCACTTTAAGTTACACCAGGATTACCTCGCCCAGAGAAGGGAGAGTTTAGGAAAGACTGTGCCACAGCTCTGTCAAGGCTGCCCATCCCAGGTGTGCTTGGAGATTTCACCAGAGCAGCACCACCACAGTGTCTCTAACTGGGGGTGCTCTCACACACTGTGCATCCCACACCACAGAGCTTGGCTGGGGGTGAACACCTGCAGCAGGACAGGAGCAGGAGGAAGAGCTGTTCTGCATGACAGGGAGACAGGCACTGGTGCTCTGAAAATCAAGGGCAACTAGTTAAATGAGAAACGGGAATGGTAATTCACAGAGTGTAATGTGACATTAGCCAGGGTCTCCTACCAGAAATCCCTCTTCATAACTTACCCCAAGTGCTTTGGAGGCAAAGTTTTAGGACTATGTGCCAGCATCTGCCTATATATATATTTACTTAATTATGAAATGTTGCAACCAAAATGCTTCAAAACACTGAGAAAGGGGGAAAACAGATTGCTGTGCCAATGCTAAATACCCTAAAGACCAGTTTTTTTATGGTCTGGCAAGAAATGGACTTTCCCTGACCCCCTATTACTCCCTTCACTAAAATTGCCCTTGCTGTAGCTAGGAAAAGCTTACATATTTCAGAAATACCTAGGATATCAAGATAAAAAGTCTTAATTGACTTTTGCCTATTGGAGCCTTTGCAGAACTGGAGCGCTGGGAGATAAAAATGCTCTCACCTCAGCTTGAAAGCTAATCAAAAAATCAAGGGGGCAAACACACCTCTTAGTAAGGCTGTGTATGGGGAGCTGCACTGGGACTCCCTCTACCTGCATCCCAAAATATATCCAGGCAAGCTGAAGCTTCTCCAGCAGCACCTTCTCGTGAGGGGGCAGGCAGTGAGCAAAGACAGCCAAGCATGGGAGAGGAAGAATGTGGCTCTGCCTCCATCCTTTGGAGAGGGGCAGATTAAAGTCAAACAGGCAGCTTTAACTCCAACATTTCCTAGGCTTTCAGAAATGGATTATGCAGTCACAGAAATGATCCCTAAATTCAGACTGTGTGTTTACACACATACATGCTTAAAATAACACACAGTAGCACACATTTGGGCACTTCAGAACAGACTGCCTTCCCATGCATTTTCAAAAGAAGCAAGGTAGCCCCACTCCCAACTAGGGAGCTTTGAGCAATACCCTGAAGTGTGTGTGTGTATATATATATATATATATGCGTACACACACACATGCAAACAGTAACACCAGTCACATCTTCCCCTCAGTAACGGCCACCACAGACTGGAGACTTTGCTACCGTGTAGTGAAGCAGATGAACCAGACAGGCTCACTCCTCTTAAGCTCTCAGATCATCATGGGTTGACCATCAGCAGACACTGATCATCATCACCTCTTTGCAAGCAGCACACAGCTGGTGATCTCATGTAGAGAGAGCCTGCAGGTTCAACGTTAGCTGTCCAGAAATGCCTTCCATCACTTTAACCAGTATCCAAATTAGAGGGGACAGGGCCATGTTATCACAGCTGTCAAGCACACAGAGGTCTGGGGGTGGCGGGTGCGTGTGAATTTGGCCTCCCTCTCATTTCAGGAAGGGATGTCTCATCCCAAGAGGATCTAATTAAGAAGAAGGAGGTGGACTGGTCGGTTTCATGTCAGAGGGAATACGGTCCAGCTCTGTGTAATGAAACAGCACATACTTGGGCACAGCTTCAACAGCTGAGGCACGCTGCTAGCTTACGTAGGCTGCAGCAATCTTGCTCCTCCATGTACACTCTTTACTCATCATCCTCCCCCAACAGCCTACTTCCTTTTCTTCAGAAACTTTGCTTCTCCTTCCACAGAGACAGACATGATGGAGGAGTGCCTACACCCCAGGCTCAAGGAGCCTCTCGTACACTTGTCCTCCTCAGCTGCACCCACCCCCAGTTCTTGTTTAGCTCTCTTTGCTGCATTAAAGCAGGGACAGGAACATCTCAAAGTCCTCCAAACACCACCCAACACATACAAACCACAGACTGCTCACAAGACCAGTCACAGCCCTACAGGAGATCCAGAAACAAACTGTGGGTTTTGTTGGTCAGAAAAAAAGCAGTACTTGCTGTGCAAAAGCAACAAAAGGGTTTCAGTTATGTACAATACACTCTTCCTGGGGCTAGAACAGCCTGAGGGAAGCCATTCACAACACAGATATTTCACCAGCATACTGATTTTTGTACCTTTTCAATATAATGGCTGTTACCTTTAGCAGGGTCTGCACGTCCATGTGCCATCCCTTCAGAAGCTCCCAAGCATCCCAATGCCTCTCACTGACCCCACCTGCTATGAGTAGAGGCTTCAGAACTGGGACTTGCTCCATGACACGTATCCAGGGTGATATTCACTGTCCCACTAAATGCCTGCCAAGCTTTTGTGCAGCCTCACTCACACTCCTACTCCCTTTTCCCAAGCACTCGAGTGGTTTACCACAGGCTGCCCTGTGTCTAGAGGTAAATGTCTATCTCACCACACAAGAACCCTTTCCCCATCTGTGCCTGATGTAAGGAATGCCTTTCCTATCTACAAACCCACCAAGAATTAGCCAATTCACTTAGAGAAGAAAGAGACGAGACCCCACAACCCCACTCTTGTCTGATTTATAACCCATTCATGACCAAAAAGGAACCCTGTATTCACAAAATACAGGAAGTTGTATAAAGGAAGCTTTTTTTCCCCTTGCAGCTCTCATATTTGATGCAGTTTGTGAACAGAAGTGAATCCTGGTGGAAACAGGTGAGGTGGGTCACTATGCTGATTTCCTATATGCACCTGCTGACTAAGGTAGATTCCTTTTCTGAAGTCATTGCCAGAGTTCCCAACCCCACAAGATTCCTTAGTAGTAGCCATGTACAACTGCAATGTCACATGGCATTAACAACCTCCAGGTGACAAAACAAAACCACTGAAAGAAAGGGGAGGAAAGTGCAAAAAAGATATGAGGGGTAGCAGGTGAGCAGCTCCCAAGTCCTCGAACAAATCTTGACACAACAACCTACTGCAAGTCCTAGAACTTCTCAGTCATTAGCTTTATCTTCAAAACTCCAGCAGGATTTCATCAGTGCTATGTTCCACGGTGGAGCATAAAACAGCAAATGTCTGACTTCAGGAAAGCAAAAGTAAGAGGTCTTTGTTCAGAACGGAAACTGAAGTTTGGCACTATCTTATCTCCCATCTTTTCCAGAATTTCTACAGGAGGAGACAGAATGTTCAGCTGACCAGTTCTCACTGCAAAACTCAGATTAACATTCACGGAATGAATTTTGATGAAATCTGGAGACAACAGTGACAAACACCACACGCAGCAATGACTGAATAAATGCCCATATATGAGATACCCGTTTGCTCTTCCATCTTGCCTTTTTCCAATTAAAAAAAATCATTTACAAAAGAGAAGAAGCAACGAAGGTAGGCAATTTGCAGAAACAAGACTGCAGGAGACTCAATCTGCAGCAACAGGGTTTTTTTCAGAGCTGGGCATTTCAACTTACTGTTTTTCTTAGCAGCTGTACCAGGTGTTGTGAATAGCCCTAAACTTAGGGATAGGAGGAATCACTGCACACACCGCTTACAAACCATAAGTGCGCTGCACAGAATTCTGCATGCAGCATAACCTGTGGGGCACAGTGAAGGTCATCAGAAATTACCTTCTGTCCAGCAGGAGCACTGGAAGCAGGCAGCGGCTCTGCTAGGATGGAGCAGGGGCTGCCTTGTATGAATCACCCACTCATTAACTTAATGAGTTAACAACTGCTGGATGTACAGCAGCCCCTTCCTGCAAGTCAAAAACAGTGCAAGTGAGTGAAAAGGACGATTTTTGTAGGCTGCTCAAACTTTCAGAAATTTAGAAGAGAACTATTTGCACCACTTAGATGAAGTCCTAACCAATTCCACCATGAAGAGAACTAGGCTCCATTACCAGTGAAGAGGGAAAAGCATGCTCTGCAGTAACTAAATAGCAGCTCTGACCTTCTGCTCACTCCTCCTGCAGTGCTGTGCTTTGCACACTGAACCAGGAAATAGTTGAACAGATACACGTGAAATTATGAAGACTGAGTCAGAAGACAATAGCTAAATAAATACCAGTTAAACCACATACCGTAGATCTGTCTTGTAGGACTGGGAAATGAGTATCGCCTAAGGCTGCTCCAGATATTGCATCCACCTGCAAATATTTGCTGCTGGCTAAAGCTCAGCACATGCACTCTCAGCAGCAGCAGGACTCCCCAAAATATTGCAGACAAGAAAGGAGGAGAATGTTACCTTCATTCAGAGCACAATAAACTAATTATATCTTTTAATCATCAAAAGCATATAGTAGCTTGTTGGAAGACTTTTTTAGTTTGGGTGTTTGGTGGTTTTTTAAAGCACATTACAAAGTTAATTAAGGATGCGCCTCTTTTTTTCCAAGAATTTTAGGCCTTCAAATTCATTAATATAGAGAGCTGATTGTTAGCTTCTTTAACGTGGCTGTTTTACTACAAGTGTACAGCAGACATCAGAAACAAGAATGTCACAGAGGAATTAGGCACACACAATAAAAGCTCAGAAGCAATTACACTTTCATTATGTAGCCTTAAATCCACATATAAATACGTTAAGACATTTATATTTTAGATAAACTACCCTTCAGCACTTGTGAAAAATCACTGAAGAGAAAGACAAGAAGATAAAAATGCACTAACGTGGTGCTGGAGGACTTAGCCATTAAAGTCACATCTTCTGAAGAAACATCTAAACACTTTGTAACAGCATTTCATCTATAACTGTTAAGCTGAAAAAAAGGCCTGTCTCCAAATGGATTCAACACAACTTGGTTTTTTTTTTTGCTTCTCTTAACTGGCTAGGATTTTTTTCTCTCTGGATATCACTGAAATTTTAACATGTCCAAATGCAAGTCCTTAATAAGTTACAGACAAAGGCAAGTTTTCTCTCTTTTAATAGGGAGAAAGGAGTGTATTGTTGAGATTTGTCATATACATACAATTATCTGCATTGTTATGGAGATTACGGAACAAAGGCCCAAACAGATCCTCTTCCAGATCTTACAGCCTTGTCCTTTCCCATAATTATTGTCTTAAAATTGGATTTCATTTAACACATTCATAATACAAATATCTACCAGTGCTTAGCATGTGCTAAGCTTAGGGGTAGTTCCAATTATTTTTAAATGGATGTGGCAATGCATTTAATTTATCACTCAAATTAACAATTTAATAGTACTAATAAAGCAAGGGTTTTTTTAGTTGGTTGTAAGAAGTCTTAAAACTAGTACAAATTATTAAAATAACTGGTTAGTTTATCATTCACTTGAAAATAAATGCAAAAGAAACTTTCACAAAAAATTCTTATTTTTTCCTTTCATCTCAGAAATAGGATTTTGAACAGCAGAGATAATGAATTTTTTAAAAATACCAACAAACAACTTTTATCCTGCAAATATTAATGCCCCTCCTTTACCTGATGTAAGAGTGTGCCGGTCTCCTTTCCTCAGCTGTCTGGTACAAAATCTATCAGAAACTCTGAGTTTAGAACACCAGGCCTGTGTCTGTGACATGCTCAGTGTGCCAGATAAAAAGGCCAGATCCTGACCTCAAAGTCGGGCTGCTCATTTCTCCCTGGTGCCCAGGTGCACAGAGTTAGAGGTGAGTTACCCTGAAAGTTACGCAAAGATAATGAACTTCCCCTAAGAAATAACTTCTTTTTTTTTGTTGTTGAAGATACACGCTTAGAACCACTGTGGGAATGAAGTTGTGGCTACAATTCCCATATTTCCCCTCTATAAAACAGAAAAGTATAAATCCATAGAAGGTGAAAACATCAAAGACCTCAGTTAACCAGGCACAGCCTACTTAACAAAAAAAAAAATCACATCAGAACTGACAACAAAAAGGACATTTTCATTGGTACTGAACTTCAGGCCAAGTATCAGAAGAAGCAGCTGACCCTGCAAGCAGATGGAAAGAATACTATAATTTAAAAAATATAATTCATGTAGCAGGAAAGTCATGGACTCAATTCCAAACTTGATTATAAATGGGCAATTATAAAACATGCAGTGTCAAGAAGACATTAGAATTCCCATCTCTGCCTTCACTAGAGAAAAGCAAATAAAGAAAACAGAATTTGATTATCCAAAAGGATCCTACCAATTTATTGTTGTTCATTTTATTTCCCCCTTGATTTATAAGTACTTATAAGTATGTAAAATTCCTGCAGAATCAAAGATCATGATCACAAAAGGAAGAAAACCCTAAACTCCCTTATTAACACAATACAATTTTACAGATGTAAATTTGATGCCAGCCACAGCCACCCATTCTTTTCCTCACATTGTGTTTCATAAAAAGTGACATTTACTGTTTAAAAAGTACAGTGAAACTGTGGCACATCTCATATTGTACTATAACCACCAGCAAGGCTGAGTCCATCTCTTTTGATGGTTCACACTGTTACTTTCTGCGAAGGTACATTTCTTTCACCTGCATCCCAAAGGGAAACAGTGGAAGCCCTTCTCCTTGTCAGCCAAAGCCACATCTTGGTCTCAGAGAGCTCATTTACCCCAAATCCCTGCTAGCACACAAAACTGGTTCCTTTCCAATCCAGATGTCCCTGGTGGTGGAAGCCTCATCCATTTCCACACCAACACCTACCCTGCTCTTTCCACTTCAAAGCACTGAGGCCACCTTGCACAAAGTCAAGCAGTAGAGCAGGTTTTGACAAATAAAGACAAAGATGGGACCTTGTTGCCTTATATATTAGAACACTGCATGGCAACAGTTCTATTATAATTAAATTGCAAGGATCCCATAGCTTCTAAGCTTCATACCTTCTTAATGCTTCTCGTGGAGCAGCTCCTCTGAGCAGTGACTCCTCTGGATCCTTGCAGCAGCCATCTGACTCCTCTTCTTGCTACACCCTTTTATGGCACTTGTTCTCATTAGTTACAGGTGTTCTTAATCTCTAGTAATTGATCCCAGCTGCAACTCATGGAGGGGTAAGATTACCTTCTACTGCCCCCCTACAGGACCTCTCTTACTATGAATTCACCTGTCCTTAAGCTGATGCAGACAGATGAAGGCAACTAAAATGAAGTCTCACAATTTTCCCCTTCTGTGTCATGAGACCTTCAGGAAAAATAAGTTGAAAGTTTCAAGGGGACAGTCTGGGAATCAGTTGTCTAAGCTACTTTGGGCATGAGGAAACACTGGGAAGAAAAGGCAGCAGAAAGAAGCAACTTCCATTATCAACAGGGACTGCTGGTCCTGCAGGCACAGCAACTGCTACAGGGAGGTAGCAGGAAGCTTTCCCAGCCTGTAATACCATGGATGGTCCCATGCTTTGCTGCTTATCTAGGCTGGCCTGTCCCAAAGCTAAGCTCTGCTGCCCCATCCTTTGCAGCATCCTCCTGTTTCAAGAGTCAATGTGGCACTCACAAACCAATCGTCTGGCTGGCACCCTCTGCATGGCTCTCTCCTTACTTTGAGAAACAGAGCTCATATGAAATAGAATTTGGAAGTGAGGACTCAAAATCAGGTATGTAGAAACAGACTTGCCAGCAGTGACCTGCTCATGTGTGTTATATAAGAAAATAAACAAGGAAGCTTATTCAAAGTGCTCTAATTTACTAGAATCCAGGTACACAAGAGGAAATAATGACAGAAAGCTCTGCCTAAGCTCCACCACGATGGGGAATGCAGAAACAAAAGCCACCAGCATTCCTGTGCAAAAACACCCTCCAGAGCCATCTACCATTGCAGAGACAAATCATCAGCAAGCAGAGCAAGATGTGTAACATCATGAACTGGACCAGGAGTCCTCTTACAGGCATGCAGAGCTCCCTGTCCTACCACCCACCTGCCAAGACATCCATGAA
>NW_005054437.1:528883-534592 GCF_000277835.1 Geospiza fortis | reverse complement strand
TAGCAAAAGCTTTTAAATATGCATTTAAAGCCATGCCAATCTACATCCCTCGATGACCAAGGACAGGCTACGTTTTCCACAAAGCTGGTCTGCACAAATAACCCTCTTTGGGGAGCACTCCTATGCAGGCTAGGTTCAGCCCAACTGCTTGCAAGCTGGCAGACACCAAAAAAACCCCTGTCAAAATAGTGGCAAAAGGAAGTAAGGAATTACTCTGAGAATGCAGCTAATCACAGAGCCAGCTGTGTTGCAGATACAAATCTAACAGCCTAACAAGGGAAAGCTCCCAGCCACTCACCTGGGCTATGATGGGAGAGAGGGCTCCAGCACTCGGGCTCAGAAGTGCAAAGAGACTGCATCTGCTTACCAGGCCACAAGAGACAGGCTGTAATTTGCAATAAAACTCTGCACCTGATGCTCAAGTCTTCACTTGGTGATTTTAGAGTCTTAGAAGCAAAAATGTCTTACCTTCAAGGAGGAAAATGGGGCTGAAGTTCACACAAATAATTTCTTAAGTTCACACAAATTATTCCTTATATTCAAGCCCTGGCCCATTTGGTGCACAGAACACAAAAACCAGTACTACAGTATGTGGACATCATTCTCCTGCACACCACAAAGTCAAACCAATCAACCAAAAAACCATTAGGCCCTCCCAATAAACAAAACACCCAACCCAACATTTAAAGAAAACACCCACATTGTCAGCCCTAAAGCAGAAGCCCATGCGCAGAACGTAACAAAACCTTTGTATGCAATAGGAACTGCCCAATGACACACTAGGTATTTCTTTACCTTGTTCAGTTTGGCTAAAACTGTACAGAAGAATGAGAAAAATCAGAAATGCACCAAACAAACAGGAGGTACAAGAAGAACAGGAAACAAGCAGATCGGCAGCACTGGAGAGAAAAAGACTTCCAGGCACTGGCTAGGAGAGCCTGAATGTGATCCTAACAGGGGTCCCTTCTCCTCCCCAAAGCCTTAGCCCTCTTCCCCACTCATACCAGCTGGGTTTGAAGCACCATGTAAAGCCAAGGTCAGGTCTGGCACCACTGCAAACACCAACATCCTCCTTCCTCCTTTTAGAGCTGCCATTTCTTTTTCTTTATAGGTGCAATTTCTTCAATTCTGAGACACAGTTAAAAGCACAGTTACCTTTTCTCCTATTACATTTCTACGTGTAGAGAAAGAAGCTTTCCTACATGGCCTTCGGTATCACAAAGAGCACAGAAGGAAAAGACTGATGGGTGGATGCTTGGTTTCAAATATCAAGGGGTTCTTCCAATTTCCTGATGATGATAGGAAAGTAAGTACTTTCAGTGACGTGCCAAATACCAACAGCATTTATGGAAAGATATGGACATAGCTTTCCCTGCCTTTTCCACTGAAAGCTCATGAAGGCCATAGAAGATAACTAAATGAGGACACGAATTTATTGATTCAACTCTGGTTGGACCATATTTACATGTCCATTCTTTGTTGGATTACAGAAATACTTTTCCCACTTAATCTTGGATTTTCTCCTGGAATTTTGGATTAATAGCCCCAGGAGGCCTGTTTATGCGCAGATACATTTGGGAACAGCTGGAAAGCACTTAGAGAAGAGCCTTGGTGCAGCCTCCCAGAGCAGTGCATCTGTTTTGTTCTTCTCTTCCTGTGATGCCTGATCACTCTTCCCCCACACTCTTTGCTTTCTAACACTTCATATTAGCACATGTTTACCTACACTTCATTTTCTTCCCCCCTCTCCCAGTTGAAGCCTTCCCCTACACAGTTGAAAATTAATTTATTACTGATAGCTCCATTTAAGGCAAAGCTCTTTCACTCACCCATCCCAACATAGCAGTAGGCCCTCTCTGCTGGAGAAAACCAGCTAGCTCCTCCTACACTTCCAGCAACCTTTCGCGATGTTCAAGGTACAATTTGCATTCAAGTTTTGGAGTCAAACTAAAAGCATCAAGCTAACAACCAGATGTGCAGCCACCAACTGGTTTAGTAGTGTCTCTCGCCTTTGCTCATCCTGAGAATCTTTCAAGCAGGCAAGTAAATGTCATAGGTAGGCTTTGCACCTACAAACATCCAAGTACCCAGCCACTCTCCAGCACTGTCAAAATACTCCCTCTATGATACACTGTAACTCCAGTAGAAAGAAGGAAATGGATAAATTAAAATTGTATAGATTACGCCCTGCACAATGAACAACCAAAGATTTTAAAACAGCAGCAATTTCACTCATATTTAGAAACTCCAACCATAAAAAAATTACATGCCATGAAAATTCTCAACAAAGACTTGCATGTAGCTCCCATAATTGAGGAAGTACTAATAATAGCATGGCTGTTTGCACAGACAACATTTCCACTGTGAGCCTCAATTCTGATCTCAAATATGCAGAAGAAGATATTTTGTTGTGAGTTGCTGGCTGGAGACTCAAAGTATTGGAAACCATGTGAGAGTGCTGCAATGTGCAGCCAGCCTATGCCTCTAAGGAAGCACATCCATGCCATGCTGAAGACAAAGCCTCCATTGAGCCCTGCAGAAGGTGCTTGTGTTGTGGGGCTTTGTAAGGAACATAAAGAAGCTCAGGAAATTAACCTGTGTTGCTGTTGTAAACAAAAATGAAAGCAATCATCATACAAAAATAACCTGGCCTGGCAGATGAAAAGTTTATTTCTACTCTCCTCAGCCACAAGCAAACTGTTCACAGCTCCAGCTTCCCCTTCTGGTCTCTGCTGCCTAAGGTCAGGCCTGCAGATCAGCAATGCTCATACTTGTGTTTTTAACAGCGGCCAATGGAGGGTTTACCCCAGAAGTGCATGTAGAGAATCAGCAAGGGAGCCTCTCATTTCTCTGTCTTTATTCTTTTGTAAGCCTCTAAATGAGCTGTATGCAGACCAGTCACAAAGTTAAATGGAAATTACTATTAACTTGTTCTTGCATCTGCTGAAGATTACCCAGAATAATTTCACAAACTAAAATTTAAATTTAGTGTACTATGCAGGAGAAGACTCAATAAGGATGATTAATAATGACCAATATATAGCAGAAATTATCTTGCATGCAACATACACACATGGCAAGCCCACATTTGAGATAAGATGGTTCTTCATTTAAACTCCTCACTTGAAAATTCAGACCAGTAATTAAGTCATAATCCTATATAATCAGCTCACACAGTATCAGTAGTTCTGTGCATGGAAAAAGATGTAACAACAAGCTATTAGGTCCACATAAAAGGCACTTGTAATTCTCAACACCAAAACAAGCCCAAAACCACTGTCTGTTGCTCTTTTAGTAGTAGACGTTATTTATCATATCACTGATGTGATCACTCTCAACAAGAAACAAAGAGCAAGGTTTGTTTTTTAACAACTCCAACCTTGCCCACTATGTTGTAATTCCTGAAAAATAAGCAAGATGCTTATCCTTGAGTAAAAGGCACCACAGAAGGATCATGTGCCCATCACACCACCGAGGAGCTGCCATGACACAGCCATTCCACAGCTACGGCTGCTTCCCGGTCCCTGAGTGTGGCTGGGCCCACAATGGTGTCAGTGTGCAGTGCTGTCCCCTCTCTGACCCCACAGTCATCTGAGAGGCTACACAGAGGCCAGAGCCAGCCAAGAGCCACTTCCACCCCAGCCTTCCCACTCAGGGCCTGGCTGGAGACTGCAGAGAAAGGGCAATAGTTCTTACTGGCAACACATGAAGCCCAGCTCATGCCACATGCCTGACGGTCCCGCCAGCCGCTGTCACCTTCCTCCAGCAGCTACATGCCTCCCCAGGCAGTGCCAGGCCATGTCCCTGCACCTGAGCACATGCCACACCTCAAACAACACCAGCCAACTCTTAACACCTGCCTGAGCCTATGCGAAGAGCCCTACACAAAGAGCAAAACTCTGCCCTGTTAGAGAACACCCTCATTTTGAGAGGGCAAGACCATGTGAACAGGACTGGAACGGGCAACAAGATTACTGCGCTTGAAGTACTGCCTCCAAGCAAGGCTTTATTCTGCATCCTTATAGCCTATAGAAACATAATGACTTTTCAAATATGAGTTATCCCACCCTACCTAAGTGGCTACAGTGAAATTTAGTCATTTCAAATGAGAGGGTGATTTGCAGAATCACACCATCAGTAAGCACGTGGTTTACATCCTAGTCCTCTAAGGAAAAAAATCCTTAAGGACCTTTCTCCCCACCTGTCTGCAGTTCAAGCACATGCTCTTAATGTTCAGAACTCCACCAGGTGCTGATCAGCACTAGTTAAAAAGCCTGAGAGTCTCAATAAACTGAGACTTCCTCGCCTGAGCTTTCACATTCACAGGTACAATTACGTCAAAATTGAGAATGTTGTCTGGTAAACTTTCAGTAGTGACACTATGGGCTGCAGGGTTCCCACCTAAAATTATGAGCCACACCAAAATCTGCAGATCTGACCAAGGTCCTGTAGCATGTTGATGGCACCTCTGATAACATCAGGGTTAACAAGATCTAGCTGAGGGTCCACAGCTGGGTCCCTAGATGATTAATGCATAAATTTAACTACAAGTAACTGAGGAGTGGGTCCACTTTTTTTAGTATTATTATTAATCATACTAGACACCAATTAAGAGCCTGACTTAAGAGAACATTAGAGATCACTAAGTCACCAGATTTCATACCGAGCTTGAGAAGAAAAACTGCAAACAACAGAGGTCATGGCAGGCAGATCCTGCCAGGCTGTTCCCTAAGGACAATCCAAGCCTCCTCTGAGGTCTTCCAAAATGCTGGTATACTTTAATACCCAATTCAGTTTCAGCTCTTATTCAGGAGAGATTTTTAAACCTAGGCTTGGTACAACAACAAACAGAGATCAAATGACAAAACACTGCAAGGAACCCCAAACTGAAACAGACGAGACGAGGAAGCAAAGGTTTGCAATAGTCAATT
This sequence comes from Geospiza fortis, assembly GCF_000277835.1. Taxonomy (NCBI): domain Eukaryota; kingdom Metazoa; phylum Chordata; class Aves; order Passeriformes; family Thraupidae; genus Geospiza; species Geospiza fortis. Next base: position 529,661 of record NW_005054437.1, on the reverse strand, counting down.
GCAGCCAATAGCTGCAATCACAAGCTGGCATCAACGCAGGGTAAGGAAAAAGTAGTCAAAAATGTAAAGCAGCAGTACAGTTCTGCTCTGCAGCTCTCAGGCAGATCTGTCACCACAGATTACTGAGCACCTTGGTTCCTATCAACACACATTCACACTTCTGTAGCAGAAACCATTGAGGCAGAGAGGACAAGCGGCTACATCTGGAAGCAAAAGTTCAGCAAGCCCCGGAACACTGGAGTTCACAGCGGCCATGAAGCACTCCTACGGGAACACTGAGAACACATCAGCGGAGGGAAGCAAGGCTGAGAGTCTGTGCCAGCATGCTGAGTGGGTCACCTGGCACGCCATTCTGATTTACATCAATGAAAGGTGCTCTAGGAAGGACACCCTGCACACACGTGGGAACAGAGCGGGGCCTCCAAGCCAAGCGGGCTGGCCAAGGCCTCCTGCTGATCTGCTGCCCAGCACCGCTAGGGCTGCTCGCTCCGCACCACGGCAGCGCTCTCCCGGGGAAACTCCGCGCTGATCCCGAAAGCCGGAACCCAGCGGGTGATGTGCACCAGCGGCACGGGCAGTGCGCAAAGACCCCCTTACCACATATACCCTATTAATATAATCAGCCAGTAGCGACACGAGGAGCGCAGGCTACAACACTGGGGAGACGGGAGCCGTGCCTGTTGTATCCAGGGCAGCTTTTACCCAGGAAAACAACCGGGGCAGCCTCATGCTCCGAAAGGAGCCACGCGGCTGCCTCGCCCGGTAAACCCAGCACAGC
>NW_005054437.1:494839-528024 GCF_000277835.1 Geospiza fortis | reverse complement strand
TAAGGGGCGCCCGAGCCCCGCCGGGGGTTTGCCGCAGTGAGGGGCTCTGCTTATTGCACCATTTTTCATCCCCAAGCAGTCCCCCAAGAAAGTCTCATCCCGCTCCAGGCACGGGTTTGGACATGTTTTATCTATGTCATCAAAAGGGACGTGACATCATCAAACGCAATCACTTCTATAACCTTAACTTACTTCCCAGGCTCAGTGAAGTGTTCCGCATTTCATTCGTCTTGGATAAGGGAAAGGGGAGGCAGGGATAGTTTACAGAGCATATCTTCAATTACGGAAATGCTGGCAGTCCTCATTTTCTCAGAAGTTTTGAGCTCATATGTTTATCATTTCCCTGTCTTTTCTGAGCCCTCGAAACATGCATAGCATTACGGAAGCAACTATTTCCATGGGAGTTCATGGGAAAATTCACAAGAATAAGGACATTGGGGTTGTTCTCTGGAAAAGAGAAGGCTCCTGGGAAACAGTATTAGAGCCTCTCAGTACTGAAAGGGAGCTTTTAAGAAAGATGGGGACAGACTTTTTAGCATGGCCCCTTTTTATAGGACAAGAGGGAGTTGTTCTAAACTAAAAGACAGTCAATTCAGACTAGATATAAGGAAGAAAAGTTTTACAGTGAGGGTGGTGAATCACTGGAACAGGTTGCAGAGGACAGTTGTAGATGAACAACCCCTGGAGATGTTAAAGGGCATATTGGGCAGAGCTCTGAGCAACCTGATGGAGTTGGAGATGTTCCTGCTTATCACAGAGCAGCTGGACTAGATCACCTTTAAACATCCCTCTGAAACCAAGCTATTCTATCATTCTGTAAGGGCACACACAAACCTAGTTTGGGAGGCTGAGACCTACAGCTGGAGGTAGACATTGTATAGGCATCACTTCATGTCAGTAAGATTTGTAGGAAATAGAGAATTACTTCAGAAAAGGGTTGTTTGGTTTTTTTTTTTTATGTTAGGGAGTACTGAAATGAGGTAATAAACACTATACAAAAAACATTAATAAAACTTTTTACACTTTCCATTCAGTGCAAAGCACCTGAGAATTGTTTTCCAGCTGAAGACTCCTCCTGGTAAACCACACGCCTGACAGAAGTCTCACTGGCTGCTGTGAAGTTGTTATGCTGACATAACTGCTGCAGATCAAACCCTGCCATTTGGAAATTACAGCTCTGACTCATAAAATAAATTCCCTATTGCTGCTCCCCATGCCTGGGCAGACCCCCAGTGGGTCTAAGCTGCCAAACTGCAGCTTCTGGCCAGACTGGGTTCCATTGTCTGGGCTGCACCTAAAGTGCCACAGCTGCACTTGAGCAAGCACACTTGCTCATCCTTGGCTCCAGCCCAGTGGGAAGTGTGGCTTTTTTTAATTACATACCTTTCCAGTACAAAAGCCTGGTAACTAACCCAGTTGCCATTGAAATTCAGTGGGAATCTCTTCACTGGTGTCAGCAGTAATGGCAGCCTGCTCTGAAAGAGAAAACTAAATGAAAAAAAAATTAAAATGTACTGAGAAAACAAAAAGTGGGATTCTCACCTGTTAAATTTTGAGTATCTCCAAGTTGATGTTGCCATCACCAGACTCTAGACATCCTTGGACTTTAAAGTTCACTCATTCTTCTTCACTGAAGAGGCCACAGAACCCAATTTAGAAGCAAAAGACATTATATTTCTTAGGCTGCATTAATTCTTTGTTCCAGAGAGCCAACTGGGCAGCTACATCACCATTACAGGAAGCTGAACTCCTTTCACCACACCACATCTGTCTGGATCTGGTATGACTGGTGGAGCTTTTCAAATACAAGCTACATGGAATCTGTAATTAATTACTTTCTCATTAACACTTGTGGCTGAGTGTACGTCGTATGACTACTTGTATGTCCAGTACCTGAATCAGGAGGCCTATGAATTTCTGCGACAAAATCTTGTTTCTGGAGCATCCAAAATAGTAGAGAACTGCATTAAGTTTGCTTGTAGAGACTCTAAGCAGAATATTTCTAGGATTGTAGTAAAAAGTTACCTTTATGGCATATCTTTAATTACAACCATAACTAATGCCATCAGTAGGATTCATGCACAGCAGCTTCAACTGGCACACAGAGAGCCTGGGTTTGTTACGGTCTCAGGGTGTCTCTCCGACTGACTCTTACCAGACCTCAAGGAAAAAAACTAACTCCTTTCCAGAGACATTTCTGGGGTGTTGGGAAGTACCTACCCTCCAACTATGAGCGACTCTGTCTGTAGGACAGAGGAGTGAACTATGAAGATTCATAAACATTTGAAAAGACTCAGATGTGCTGAAAGTGGCCACAAGAAAAGGGGAAAAAAAGTGCCAAGAAACATCAGGCACTGAAATGTGTAAGTATTTTGTAGCATAAAACAGAAACGCAATTTCTGTTTAATTCATTGGAGAAAAAAAAAGGTAGCAATCAAACTTTTTTTTTCTTATGTACAAATTCTAAAGAAATATTTGTGTCTAGACTGCTTAGAATTCTGGGAGGAGGGTTCTAAAAAAGCTTTTCTGATTAGATTTTGAGAGCTCCATGGAGAAGGAATCACACGTGTACCTGATTGCTTCCTTCGATCAATGCTCCTGCCCTTTATAGCACACTCTGCTTCACTGCTACCCATGCACACTTCAGGGAAGAGATGGATCTCAAAGAGCTGTGATTCATGCCAGAGCTGGAGCCTTCACATGCTGAAAATGGAAAAGAGAAATTAAAAGCCAAATTTTTTAAAGCTCTTCCAGGTGCTAATTGTTCAGCAGCAATAACCATCACAAGACAGACAATTTCCTAGGAATAAGAAGCTCAAGGTTGCATTTCAGGCCACAGTCTCTTCACAGCTTGTTACTAACCTGCTGGAAATTTCCTGAATTACCACTGCTACTGCCTAATTGTTTCTATAGGTGAGTTTTGTTTATTTGACAGGCTCTTATTAAAGCTATATGTGTGACAGGCTTATGAAACTGGGTAGGTGTTGCTTCTGGGCTAAAGCTTCTACTTTTTAATTCACTGGAAGTTAATTTGTGCATCTGAGTCATAAAACCTCTTCAAATGTAAGTGTCAGAAAGAAGTATTCCACATCCTTATGATCAAGTTTTCAAAAGAGACCTTAGTTTAAGTCACATTGGGCCCCTGCACACAAGTCCAGGAAGAATGTGCATATTACTTATGGGTGCTCGAGTTTACACTATAAGGAATACTACTAATTCTCTGGGCAGAATTGGAAGACTGCAAAAATGTCGTGACCCAAAGTTGTCCAGTTTGGAGCAGTTATCCTGTCTGGTAATATTTGTCTTTCACTGAGACTGCTAGTAGAATACGGCTTAAAAAGAAAAAAAACCAGAATGGCCATATTTAACTGCATATCACAGCCAGCCTTGATCACAATAGCGTATTCTCATTAGTTATTCCCAGTTTCATTCATCAGCTCAATGTGCAGTGTCAGCCAGGAGAAGTGTCCAATTGTTGAGCATGGTCAGGAAGGGAGTTGAGAACAATGCAGAGAGCATGGTTTTGCCAATGTGTAAAACCCAGGTGCATCCACATCCTGGCTGAGGCTTGTCACTGCTCTCAGCATTGCAAGAGGGACAGAATGGACTGAAGGAAAGTACCAAGAAGGCCAGGTAGAGAAATGTAGGTGATGGTGCAGCTGTCTTATCAAGGAACCCTTAAAAAGCTGACAGTTTTCAGTTAGGAGAGGAGAAAGCTCCCTGGAAATAAGATGAATGAAAAACATGTTCACTAAATCCAATTTAACAGTTGCAGTAAAGTGCTTTTGTACATGGCAGGCAATGAGCTTGTGAAATATGTAGTCACAGCAGGTTTTAAAGGCAAACAGTGTGAACAGATCCAAAACTTCATGGACAATATGTCCATAAACAGGGAGAAGGCAGAGATGAGTCTGTAATGTTAGGATGTTGGGAATGGTCCTCAGAGAGCAGTCAGGTTTGTTTGCTCTTCCTGAACAGAATCTCCTAACACCACTGCTGGGGACAGGATACTGGGTTGGGTGGATTCATCACTGACTGGGCAAGTACAGCATTCCTTGACTACTGTTTACAGCCAAAACAGTGCAAAGCATGAGGATATAGCAATACAAGAAACAAATGTATTAGCATGTGGCCTGCTGCCTCAGCAAGACAGTAACATGTAACAGGGTATGTTACTACTGTCATTCACAAAGGAGGAAGGCTCTCTGCTGGGATTTCAGACCAGGTCTGAGATCTGCTCGGGCTTTGCTTTCCCTTGCAAGTCCTCAGGTTCAGACATTATGGGACATCTGTGACCCACACAGAACTCCAAATTAACTTCTGTCCTGTCCATCATTGCTCAGTGCCCTGGAGCTACAGTGCTCTTTCTGGCTGACATTGCTCTGGCTCTTACACCACCTCAGACCTTCACAGGGTCCTCCAGGCTTCCATGGACAGCCAAACCCAGAGATGTCTTTTGGGAACAGCTCTCAAGCAGAACTACAAGTGCAGCAGAGGAATGCTACACTAACCTCAGCAGCAGTTTTGGTGAAAAAATAGTGAGTGGCCAAATGCCTCACCTGATGTCAATTTTTAAACTCCTTTTCTGTCTCTGTCAAGGTCAGGATTGAAGCACTCGAGACAGTATTTTGTGTTCAGACTCAGATGGTCCTACCATCTTGCAGGAATGTTTCCAATGTTGGATGTGGCTCTAACCTGGTTTCTGCTGGTACAAGCCCTCCACAGCCTGTAGCTGCAGGGACTACTGGCTGGGGACTGCTGGGAAGTATTTTAACTCCAAAACAGTACCTTTTTATTTTTTCATCACAAGAAATTAAAGGTGCATTGAGCTGCTAGCAGAGACATATTTCAGATGGAGGGTAAAACAGGATATTCAAAGAAAACCTGTCAATTCTTACAATGAGAGGGAAGTTAACCTGACTTCTGGGGTGGTTTTATTTTGACTGAGGGGGAGAAGATTTTTTGTTGTGGGGGCAGCAAAGAGAAATGGAAAAAAAAATTGTTCCTTTTTTTTTTCACACAACTTTCAAAAGGACTTTAAAGTGCCATAGCTGAAAATGACTTTTTGGAAGTGGGTAATGCTTTCAATCTCTTAAGTTCACTCAGTGGCCAACTTCCTTTGTGTGAGAAGGCAGGTGAGTGGGAGGATATATTTCACATAGTAATTGAAGGGAAAATATGCATTAAAACCACACAGACTAGCACACTCCAAAGCATTGAGTCAGCTGCCCTGGCAGCCACGAGGGCCAGCCGTGTCCTGGGATGCCTCAGGCTCAGCATCAGCAGCCTGTCAGGGGAGGTGAGGTCAAGTGAGGTGATTGTCCTGCTCTGCTCTGCACTGGTGTGGCCTCACCTCGAGCCCTGTGTGCAGTTTTGGGTGCTACAAGATAAGAAAGGTAGAGGGGCATTAGAAAGCATCTAAAGAAAGGGTATGAAGGTGGCAAAGGGCCTGCAGGTGAAGCTGTATGAGGAGCAGCTGAGGTCACTTGATCCATTCAGCCTGAGGAAGAGGAGGCTGAGGGGAGACTTCATTGCAGTTACAACTTCCTCCTGAGGGGAAGAGGAAGGGCAGACACTGATCTCTTCTCTGTGACAGGACCCAAGGGAATGGCCTGAAGTTGAGCCAGGGTAGGTTTAGGTTGGATGTCAGGAAAAGGTTCTTTACCCAGAGGGTGGTTGGGCACCGGAACAGGCTCCCCATGGAGCTGGTCACAGCAGCAAGCCTGACAGAGTTTGGACAGTGCACATGGTGTGATTTTGGGAGTTCTTCTGTTCAGGGCCAGGAACTGGATCTCTTGGGATCTGTGTTTGGTATCCCTCCCAACTCAGCAGATGACTAATTCTACACCACTTGAGCTACTTCTAATGCAACAGAATCTTTTTGTAAGGGAATTCAGTTCAAACAGACACCAGCCTTTTAAACAGGTCATCTTCTACACAGGAATGAATGGAATCTGTTCCAGTAGGAGCCTCACCAGTGCCAGGTCCCATGCAATCACTTGGTTTCAGCCAGGAGTAATGTCATGGGCTGCAAAGGGCTCTAGCACAATAAATATATATCAGAGTTTTACTCAAACTTGCAGAATGGGCAAGAGGAAAGCCCTGCTCAGTATAGGCAGTCCCTGCCATATTACCAGAGGCCACAACCACAGCTCAGCTGCCCCACACAGGAGCTAAAGCTCTGAGGTAGCATGGAGAGCCAGGAAGCAGAGACTGTCAGGATTCTGGGAAATACCAGAAGCTGGCAGAAACATTTCCCCTTCTCCATCTGCCAGGGTTTTTTTTGTCCTTGTCTCCAAGCTCACGAAAGGAAGGCATAAATTTTTCTCAGCATATAAAGTTCCAGCAGAATCACTTCCAATTACTATTTAAGTCCCATAAATGACACCATATAATCCAAATGAAATAACACCAAGCTAAAGTTGGTGCTACAAAACATTACAACAGGTGAGTCTGCCCTTGATAATGAGTGAAATCACCTGCCTCCTGGAAGCCAGCAGGTGTGTGCACAACAGGCAACCTCTGTCAAGGGCATTAGAAAAGGGAGTGGCTGGATACATTATGTTGTCCAGAGGCCCCATCTGCCACGATCTCCCACAACACACCCTGCCATCTTTAAGCACTGAAACCTTAAGAAATTTGTCAGAAATACCATGGTTGTGACACCACTTGCAAAAATACCAATGCTTAAACAGCACCAAGATTTCCACATCAGAGGATTGCCATTCTAGAGTCATAGATGACCACTGAAATCCCAGCGTGACAGATATCCATTAAAGAAGGAAAAAGTTAGAAGGTTAAAAATTAAATCTACCAAAATTCTTTGACAAAATGGGTCAACCTCCTTTTCCCTTTCTTCTGACATTACAAATTGTGATGGATGGGAGGGTGGAGCACAGTTTGAATGCTGAGCATTTATAATGTTTTGCTTATTAGCAAAACCCTACCCCTAACCCTGCCCTTCTCCCCATAAGTAGTAATGTGGAGAAATGATGCAGAAGTCTTCCAAGTAGGATGCATGTCAACTATATCAGGAATTGGCTGCCTCTGGACATCCTAGGAGAGCAATTAGCATCTTCAGGTCATTTAACTTTTGGTCCATGGCAGAGATTGCTGCTAAAATAGAGGCACATCATCTTGTGCTTGTTCAACAGATGGTACTGAAGCATGAACTATTTTCATGGCAATGTGCATTTGGCAATATCATAAAAGTGGGAGAAGCAGTTTTCTGAGCAATAAAACTACTGTCTGGAACGCAACTGGCCTGTTTTACACATAACCAGTATTTTCTGCACAAATGCCTGCTTTAAGGTAAACATCTCCTTTCTACAAAGGTGTGCGAAAAACGACAGGAAGCAAAGAGGCAAAAAGGAAGAGGTGAGACTGAATCCCTGAAGTGCTTGTATCCATCACTGAACATCAGAAAGATATCTTAAGGCTTCTCTCGGTGGATATCAGGTCCTACTTACTGTGCTCAAACCACTGTAGTTGAATTGGGATGGTTTCAAGCAGCTTGGCAGCAACCCTTAGCTTAAACAGCAAATGGCAAGAAGGTTAGGAAGACATTTTCCTGGGAAGAAAACAAAAGCTGACATGAAAAATTATCAGTTCACATCCCAGCTAGCACAGCTGAACTCCTTGGCTCTGAATTTGCATCCCTGCACTTGCAATTGTAATGCCTGGTGATGTGCTCTGATCTTTATTGGTTTACTTGTCCTGTTGGACTGGAAATGGTGTTTTGGCAACAGCCTGCTATTTACTGTGGCACCACAGCCCTGAACATCCTTTAAGACATGCTGAGGCTTAGCTGGCCAAATTCTTGTGCTGGCCTTTCAACTCTCATTGAGAGCCAAGTGCCTAGCTTGATACATCCTTTTCAAAAATCCCAGGTTCTGGGTTTTGGTAACATTTTTAAAAATATCTATTTTTAAAACTAACTCCTTTCTATCTAGCACTTAAACTCAGTCAGTGCTGTACAGCCTTCTGATGCTACTGGGAAAATCTTTGAAACAAATGTTCACTAAACTTTAGTAAGTGAAATAATAAACTATACATCAAATAATGAATTAAATAATTCCATTTCCCTGTGTTCTTCTTGCATGAGAATGATGCACCAGCACACTGCTTTTAGGATTATTAGTTTGTGCGTGCAAAGCTTCCACCTGTCATTCCTCAGTTTAACAGGCTGTTCTGAACAGCACTTCTGCTCTCCAGGAAAACAAGAGTCCAAAGGACAAGGAAGTCACATCCACAACTAACAGTCTCCATGGAAGGTACAGATCCTTTTAAAAGCTGATGGATTAGATTCAGTCTGCTTCAGTGGGCACTCACCAGTAACAATCCAAATTAATTTTACAGCTGACAGCTTAAAGGTTGGGTGAATAATCTGTCCTCTTAAAAGGGAAAACTTCCTTTTTCTGAAAGATCCTGAACTTTCCAGAGTGCATCTATACAGATGTAAGCTGTTGCAACAGTTTTAGAGGCTATGAAAACAAGGAATCATTTGTCACTTTCTACACTTTACTTATTGCTGCAGAGCAGAATAACTCCGAAGCACACCTTGCAGAGGGGCAGTGGCTCCATGGACTATGTTCTCTGCCAGAGGTGATGTGGCTTTGCAGTCTTTTAGTCCCCATAAGTGCCTGGCTAAGGAGCTGTGCTTGTCACCTCTGTTGCTAGTTGAGAGATTAAGCATGTAACTCCTTTCAGGTAAATACTACATGTGCTTCTACAGCAGTACACTTGCTCAAATTAACTGTGTCACTGCAAAACTGCTCCTTTTTGGTGAGAAATAACAGTGCCCAGGGAGAATGGAAACAGGAGAACAGAGTGAGGGGGAAGCAGATATCAAGGGCATGGCAGAAAATTACTTTCTTATTTCTCCGTGGAATTCATACCTCCATGTGATACCAAAGCAATGAAATAAAGACATAAAGCAGCTGATCAGGAATCAAACAAACTGTCCAGAACATGAAATCAGGAGGTCAAAAGCAAGGAAACATTGAAACCAGGGTTTTTTTCTTGTTGAAGGAGGATTGCTGCTACTGCACGAAGCAGAGGTAGGACTCAGTGTGTGGCTGCAAGCACTGCAGGAGAGGCCATAAGCACATTGCATGGGCTTTCTGTCAGACTGTGCTGTCACCTTTGACAGAGCAGACACTGCTGAGGCTTTCTGCCAGGACTAAGCTCTTCACTCTCAGTTACTGGCTTCTTTGTGCTAATGCACTCTAAGAGTGACACTCAATGACAAATAGAGGGAAAAAATCATTGTCATGGGAATACTCACCAGGCCCATCTACTACAGCAATGTGACCAGCCTCGCCTGGGACCCAGGCAGGTGGGTGTCTTGTAGTTGCAAAGCACTGTGTCCTTCTGAATGATTTCTAATTCCTGTAGCTGAGGAAAGCAGGAGATAATGGAAGATGTGCTTTTGCTTCTTAGCGGTTATCAGAGGGAATTATAATGGAGCATTTTCAAAATTAATTCATTTCCTATATCCAGCATACTTAATTAATCTGGGGAATAAAACTGATTAAGTTTCTCTTCTAGAAAGCATATTTTTTTCTTCACCAGAACTTGATCTTGCTTTTAATATATGGTTTGGTGAGATAACTACAACCCAATTTAAATTATTTGTTGCAGCATCAATCTTACCTAGTCTATAAGCAGTTCTGATTCTACAAGGGGTATGTATCTCCACGATGCAGCAAGTCTTTGTCTGAAGGTAGATGATTCAAAATTAAAGCTAAAACAATTAATATATTGACCTGAGTAGCCAAGAGATTCTGATTAACTATCAAAATTTTATTTGCTGTTCTTCTGCTCAAGAGGTCCTCAGGTTTTAACTTGCCCAGGTCTTAAGATACAGAAAGAGTAATCTTGATTGCTGTCTGCATGTTCATTAGAAGTTTTGATTTTCTAAACAAGCCTTATAGATAAGAGAAATCATTTAGATTTTTCTTTAGAGGATTAAAGATTTGATGGAGTAACTCCTTCCCTTTTGTGTATGAACTGACCTATTTGATGTGTGTCACTGGAGCTTGGTGCTGTATAAAAGCATGGGCTGAGGAAGAAGTTAAGACAAGCACAGGCAAAAGAAAAACAAGAGCTTTAGCAGAGAAACAGAAGATGTGAGGAATTTATTTAGCAGTCAGTGGTGGTGCTATTCCTTTCAAGAAGATTCCCTAATTTGCCTCCCCTTGTTCCTCAGCCATCCTTCTCTGGACACAGAAGCCTCCCTGTCCTGTTCCTTCTATAACTCACTCCTTCTATAACTCATTTATCCATGTGGATATGTGGGCCACATTCCCTCTTGGCAACCTACCAGCTACAGCACTTGCATTGGCCATGTGAGCTTTACTGCCCCACCTGGGCTCTGCCGTGAGAAGGTGGAACACAGTGGTTAGCCAACAGATGATCTTGCTCTCAGGAGGTCCTGCCAGTCCCCCTGCCCTCCCCAGACATCAGTAGGTAGCCACGATGCATTCTCTAAGAGACTCCCATTGACTAGTAAAGAAGTAGCAGCAGCCAAAATGCAGTGCAAAGTCTGATCTTGCTGCCAGACAACTATAAATAATCTCAATTTCTTTGATTTAATTTCACTTTGACTAGAGCAGCACCACCTTTAACAGTGTGACTGCCAACTCCATGGCAGTGGTTTTTTTCTTTGCGGAAGCTCTTGCATTTGCGTCACAAGCGGGAAAGACTGCAAGCTTTTATTTTAAATGAAATATGGTTGGATCCTGAATAATGATCCAAAAGCTCCCTAAAGGATCATAACCCAGAAGGTGGTAGGGGTGAGGCAAAAAACACATGATAAGCTCTTCTCATGATCTTTGATACCGGGCAGAGCCAAAAGGAAAGTCTGGGGTTTGAGGAGCTTTTGACACTTTAGCGGCCACAGACTTTGACTCAATCCTTTGTCATCTTTAGCTTGGGTTGCAAATCAACATCCAAGATGCATGAGGTGAAGAAGGAACACCTTGAATCAATTCCCGGGAAGGGAAACGGAATCTTGCAGAACAGAAAAGAAAGGTTTACAAACACTCTGGAAAGGAGATAGGATCAAATGAAATGCAACTGGAAAAAAAACGAAAAAACCCAGAAAAGTGGCACATTCAGTGACAACAAGAAAAGAGTCTGGGGGGAAGTGAAGTGCAGTGCAAAGGCCCAAAACATGCCAAAACTAACCTCACAGATGCTGCAAAATCAAGAGAAAAAATCAAGGAGGAAGACACAACTTTGATGGGGAAGATATGAGAGCCATGGCATAGATACTAAAAAACAAACAAACAAAACAAACAAACAAAAAAAAAAAAAAAGAGAAAAAATTCTTTGCCAAAGTGAAAGCCACTAAAAGCCATGGGATGCCATGAAGTGCAGGGACACAGACCAAAGCTTGCCAAAATTGATCCCCATTGAAATGCTGGAAACAGAAAAGGAGGACTTACAAACACTCTGGAATGAAGATACGATCAAAGGAAATGCAATTGAAGGGAAAAACAAAAAGAAAATTGGAAAATTGGGAAATGTAGTGACTACAAGAAAATGGATCAGGATTACATGCAGTGCAGTGCAAAGGGCAAAAATATGCCCAAACTAACCTGACAGGTGTTGGAAAATCAGGAGAAAAAAGTCAAGAAGGAAGACAGAACTTTGAGGGGAAGAAATGACTGACATGACATGGATACTGAAAAAAAATCTTTGCCAAAGTGAAAGCCATCAAAAAGCATGGGATGCCATGAAGTGCAGGGACATGGACCGAATCTTGCCAAAATTGATCCCCATTGAAATGCTCAATGGGTATCAATTCTTGAGTTCCTGCCACTGTTAAAGCTGTTCAGTGCCTGAAACGCTGATCCTATAAGCTTGGCCTGGCCAGACAGTGCTGTTTGGACAAGGAAAGTCTGCCCAGGTGCTTTTAATTACCAGGAAAATAGTTTTCCTGAAATAGCTTGCTGGCTGTTTGCCAGATCCATTTCTTCTGACAGGAAAAGCAAAATGTAAACATCCAGCACTTCATAATAGACCACAGAAACCCTCTCCAACTGGAGCAGGACGCTGGAAAGCCTGTGGTATCTTCTTGTCTCCTTACCCTGGGCTGCCTCCTAAGCAGAATTATCCCAGCACTCAGCAGCTTGCCATGGGACATCATAGGAGCCCCCTCATGCAGCAGGAGACATTGCAGTGCTGAGGAATCCACTGGCTCTTGCTACAGAGATGCTGCTTGGGAGAGCAGATCAAACAGGGAGCTACTGCCCCACAAACGCTTATATAGCCCTAGGGTACTGTCAAAAGAGACCAGTCCTACCCAGCTGCCTCCAAGTGGCAAAACTGGGCCCACCTGAAACTGATTGAGAAAGAGGGGTTCTCTCATTTAGTCCTGTCTTTGGCATTTATTTCGTTTTTAAACCTACTCCTATGGCTGCTGTCAGCTTTTGCTGAACTTCAGAACTACTTTTTGGTTATGTGGCACTCTACCTACAGGTGATATAGGTGTAGAGGTAGCTCATAGTATCTCACATGTTGCAACATCTCCAAAGGTAGCTCTTTAGGGAGCATTTCACTTTCCCTTTCCTTGATCTGTGCCTGGGAAAGTCTTATAGGAGGCAGACCCCTGTGAAAAGTATCTCCTGATAACTCTAAGCATATGGGGAGGCAACAAAGAGTATTTTCTGGGTTCTGTCACCTATGCACAACATTCTGGCAGGAAGGAGACAGAGAATGTTACAGTGAATAAAGAGAGCTTCATTCTTTGCAGTAGCTGCAAGGCAGCTCATGGCTCCAATTCTCCCTTTGCATCCTTGTTCCCTGCCGGCACAGCATCTGTGCTGAGTCTTTCAGCATTGAAAGTTCCCTATTTCTGGAGCCTTTGGCCAAAATACATGACAGGAGATACATTTTTATTAGTGCTCTAGTTTCTAGTTTGGCAATTTTTGGAAGGCATCCAGAGGACATGTTAAAGGATGAGGAAATGGCGTGGTTGATTACTCAGATATTACTGTTAATCCCAGTGATTCCTTGGGATTATCAGGAGCAAAATTTCTTTGCTGGTGAGTGCTACACAAATATGTAGGATAACATTTGCAATACAGAGGTGATGGATAGGAGACACAGATAAGGGAAGTTGTTTAGGGATGGCACAGTAAGTGATTAAGGAGCTTGCCCAAGGTTGTAGAAAGAGATCATGTGAGAGCCAGAAACTGAGATAATGTCTGCTGAGTCATAAAGCACAAGTTTACTCATCTGAATTTTTTCCCATTGCATAAATGCCAGGGAACTCATTTGCGATATACCACACACACAAGCTGCTCAAATGCAACTGAACTCAGTAAACAGAGGGTGGTTTCATGAGCTTAAAGAAAGGCAGACCTTCATCTTACAGAGGGTGAAAAATAAATCACTTCTTTGCAGAGAAGGCATTGGCTGGGCAGCGTCACTATTGTGCTTGGTTCCAACAGAGAGATGACTCAGTAGAGCTGACACTGATGCTGCTGTTGGTCTCCCTTGCACATCTGACTTCCTTGCTTTGGGCAGTTTTTCCGACTTCACCCATTCTCCATAGGTTTCCAGCCCATTTAAAGTCTCCCCAGCCATTCCCATTCAACCATTCAAAGTCTCCGGAGCCACAGTCAGGACAGGAGAGAGCTGTGTCAAATCACTGCTGTCTGCTGCATGTACAATGCCAGGGGAGGCTTCCAGCTCAATGAAGTCCTTGCAATTTACAGTAAAGAGAGGCTGGAAGAGGGTGTCAGGAGGGAATTGTGTTGCAGAGCACTGCAGATTGAATTGGGAATTTCTCCTCTGGAGACCAGTTGTGAAAAAAACAACAAAGCATCATCTTGCTTCCTCTTCACAAGAGGTCAGGCAAGGCAGAGAGTCGGCGTCAGCCCCAGCCAGATGAAATTAGCAAGAATTAGCAAAAAATGCAGTGTCCATAAGTAAGCTCGATAAAAATTAAGACCTTTATATGGCACCAAATAATGCAAAGGAGGGCTTCCCAAGAGGACTTTGGAAACATCAGCGCTGTGCCATGGGCAATCTAGCAGCTAATTCAGTCACTAAAGAGATCTGATGCTTTCTGGAGACGCTCTGGGAACTGAAGAGGTGGTGTGACACAGGGTGGTAAAGAATGAATCAAAGCTGGAGCAGAGGTTTCCAATGTGTTGGAAAAAAGCTCCAATTGGCCAGAGTCTGACTGTTTGTCCTGTCAGCCTCTGATCTGGCAGAATTCTCTCAGCTCTTTCTTTAACTTGTATAATTTAACCAATTCATTGAAGACAATGTGTGAAGACAAGGCTGCATCTGGGCTTGAGTATAACACACAAAAGAAATGCTCTACTGCACTGCTGTCTTGAAGTGATTCCCAAAAACACAGGAATGAGCCTCTCTGCCATTGCCTACACTAGAGTTTTGCTCAACATTTCCCACCAGTCCACATCAGCTATCATGGAGAGGCAGCAACAATGTGGACTCGAGCAAAGCAGAATTTGAATTTGCATATTTAAATTCTGAGTCCATAAGAAGATTTTTAGAAGTCTTAAATGTATTAGGAGCTTAGCTGGCATTGCTTTGTCCATTCGAGAAAGAAAATCTGTACCTCAGAATCCATATATAAGTTTCTAGAAAACTAATTTGACTTTCAAAGTAGCATCTGTTCTCATCTCCAGTAGGACTTGCACACATCCAGAACTTATGAAAAAGCAATATATTCTTCTATAGGAGGCCAAACCTGAACATTTATTAACATAACTTTAATACATTCACATTTACAAGGTGTCGACCTTCCTTTAAAATATTATTTTGCTAACTGATTTTCTTATTATCTAGAAGTTGTTCATGCAGTGCTGTTTAATAGGTTGGGTGTGAAACAGGTCACACCCAAATTGTGAAATTGGGTGAATTCACACTCAGTAGGTTGAGTGTAAAAATGAAGACTATGTCAAAACAAACTCAAACAAAGAAAATTATTGAAAATTTTGGTCTGTTTGGGTGGTTCCTGCAATTTGTCTTTTTGTAAAATGGCTTCTTGCCTGAGGAAAAATTTAAATGCTCTTAGTTTTTGAATATTGTCCAATGAAAATTTCTGAAGGTTATTTTTTTCCATTTGAGAACAGAAACATGTCCGCTCCATGGTCCCCTGCCCACAGCTGTTAAAAGATATGTAAAAGCACAGAAAGGAGCCCAACCCAAAACAGTAGTTATTAAACTTCCCCCTTCCTCCTATTTTGCAATAACAGTTCAGAAACATGCACAGTTAACTTTTCATCATGAAAACTATTCTCATCTAAGTTGCTAATACACCCATAGAACTGATAAGCTAAGAATATTTCCTGATTTTTTTATTATTTCCACTATTTATTTCCATGCCAAGCAGAAGCATGTTCTCTACCCACTTTGAAATTCATACTCAAAGATACATTACCTGTGGAAAGGCAGACTTTAGGAATTTTTTTTCTTCTCTATTTTTGTTCTATCTAATGCTTTTATAGAAAGATGTTCAGGAATCTGATCATTCAGAGTGTTCTGAAAGGACTTTTATTAGTAACAACTAGGACTCATAGGCCAAGGCAGTACATAAGCAAGAAATTTCTTCTTTTAACATCAGGTTCTCTGAACAAAAGCTATCTACTGATCTTCTGAACTATAATGCAGAGCACTCAGCTTTCTGTACGTTGCCTACAAAAGCTGCTCTAACTTCCCAACAGGAAAATGGTGCCAGACTGACTTTATAAGGCACCCTAAAAATGGTTTGCTCTCATGTGAAAACTATAAATTACGTGGCTATTCTTAATACTCCTACAAATATTACTAATATTCCCTTTTAATAGGTTGCTAAGAAAATTCTGCGTTATCTTCCTGTGGTGGCTTTTACTGAAGCAGCATTCTGCAGGTCCTTACTACATAAGCACACTGTAGTAGTGGCAGGAAGAGGATTTTGAGCACAGACACCCACAGCACGTGTCATAGGACCCCAGGAGGACCTCTGTGGGTGGGAGCTCTCTTTCTGTTCAACTCTGCTGCTATTGAGTCTCATGAGCCTTGCTAGCGTTGGCCTTGCTCGAGTGAACTGTCCCCCTGCTGAAGCCCTGCATTGAGCACAAAGCCCCCCAGCCTTGCCATCCCAGGGACTGTGGTGTGCAACTTCAGGGCTGGGTTACTTGGATTTGACAAGTTTGGTAGGACTGGCCACACTGGGTCTCAATCAGGTGACAGCTCTGCTGCCATGGCAGGTGCTGGTGTTCTGCAGGAATTGAGGCTGAGAGATGACATCAGACCTCCTGTTAGCCGGATATCCTCTAAATTGCAATTTAGGCCAGCAGCAGCACCCTTGGGAAGAAAAGGAAAAGAGAATAACACCATGCTAAAGATGTAGTAATGGTTTCCCAGAGTCTTGCCAACAGGTTTTCTGCAGCATCCAATCTGCAGCTCAGAGTGTGAAAATACAGGAGTTTGCAGTGCATCTACATGGTTAGACCCTGCCATTGACACTTTACTGTGTGAAAGAACACAATTCAACAAGAAGCAAAATACAGATGTTTCTTTCTTCAAAAGTTAAATCAGACTTTTAAATACTAGAATAATTTGATGCAAGCCTGGGGAATTTTTTAGAAAAGAAACTGAAGAGCAAGAAAGAGGGATCACACCAGCCTGCCCTAATCTCATACTCCCTTGTCTACACCTCACCCATTTGACTCTGTTGAGCTGAATTGGTACTGATAATATGGTAAACTGCAAACTGGGTGAAGTTATGCCAGTAGTACAGGCAATCATCCTGTCTTAGCAAAACCATTTTCAGAGGAGCAAGAGGAAGGGCTAGGAAGACCTTTGTAAAGTGCACAACTATATCAGTGCTTTTATGGCTTGGTTACTGGAAGCCCTACACATGTTTCAGTTGATAAGGCAATCACAAGGTTTTCATTCTCATCTGAATAAGAATATTTAATCTTTGCAGGATAAAGTCCCATGTGCTAAATTAAATTTCCTGCCAGCTCAGCAAACAGTTTTGCTACTTTGAACTGCATTGTGCATGATTTCCTTTCATCACAGGATGCATTCTGTCTTGAGCATCAACAGCCAAGAGGGAAAAGCCCAGTCTGCTCCAGCACAAGCATGAACATGCTGTGGTATTCAGGGCCACCATGCACCAGCAGGCAGCTGGGGTGGGATGCAGGTGACAAAGCAGAGGGACCTGTAATGGGGACAAGTCTGTCTGAACGAGTCACTTTAATTGTCCATGAAGAAAAAAGGCAACTTGGTGGCACAGTGCAGCTCATCTGATGGAAGTGCCTGGCTATCCTAAAAGGGCCTCTTTCTCTGTACTGGTTTTCAAGGATGTGTGGAAATCAGCTCAGGTGTAGACAGCCACATTGCAGATCTCTGTGATCAGGAGGGAAGGATCTGACTTCCAGTTTCCCCCAGTTCTAGCTAATAGAAGCCTTTGCCACAGTAGGTTTGAGGAGGCTTCTCTAGGTTCCCTCCTCACTCATCCATGAGTATGTTTCAAAATGTTTCATGCTTATAGGCTGAATTTGGCCAATTCATTCCAGAGTTACCTAAAAACCTATATCAGAAAAAGCTGGTCATATTTTTCTTTCAAGGGAAGAGAAGGAAGAGGGGGAGGAACTAATGGCATTATTGCAAAAGCAGGCGTTCTTTTCACACCATGTACCCTCAATGAATTTAAAACATTGCATCTTGGTAAAGTGTATCAAATATTTGTGCTGATTTTGTATCAAAGTTTCATCTGGTTTAATTCTTTGTTAAACTTTCCTTATTTCCATTTTTACTACGTGAGGGTGGGTGACACTCGTGATTTCAAGGATTTTCAACAAACAGAATGGATGCTACAGTACAAAGTAAAAGGGAGACTGGGGTCTCCTGTTGTTAGGGGACAGAAAATCATTTGCCTTTTGGTTAACTCCATTCACAGTTCAGCCTCATCTCAGCTTTTCTTGCATGATTTGGAGTTCATAGCATTTTAGAGATTTGCTGACACAGGTTCAAAAGTACAGGGATTTTGGCTATTAAAATCAAACTCAAAAATACATATAAATGTTCTTTGTCTGACCAGTGAAATGTGACAGGAAGATGAGTTGGACCCACAAATCTCAGTTCCTCAGTATCTCAAACTCTAGCCTTACTTGACCAGACTTACTGAACATATCTGAAGAAGAAAAGTTTCATTTGCTATAAGAAGGATTTAAATGTGTATAAACAGACATTAGGTTTTGGCAGGCTATTCTTTTTTCTAATCCTCAGTATTTCCCCAATTACTATACAGCCCAATCATTCTACATAAGTTGTTTTTATCAACACTATAAGAGGCCATCTGTCTGCAAATACCCAAATAATAGAAACCAACAGAAGAATAATCAAATTCAGCTACTGACAGATCGAAAAGATTTGTGTGCAGAATAAATATTTACTTTTTTAGGCACTTCAGTATCATTCTGGGTGTTTTCCAAGCAGTTATCATTTCAGGGTGGCAGGGAACAGTAACAATTCTTTCTCCACCCACTTCAAGAATTTTTACTTTCAATCACCAAAGATGATGTAACATGAGGCCTTTCCAATTTGCATCATGTTATCATATCCCCAAAACAATGAGCATGCTGTGATTGTTTTGAACCCCAAAATTTTGACTCTTTTAGAGGTGTCACATCCAAAAGATCAGAGTTGCTCTACAAAGCTATGGCTGCAAAAATGGGCAGGTCCTTTGCATGAGTCCCTTGAATCAATGCAGATGGATTTGGCAATCAAAATGAAACTGCTTAGATTAATTGAACGGTTTCTGTTGAGAATTCTCCCACCAGGCAGCTTTTTCCAACCACTCTGCCCCCAGCCTGCAGGGGGTTATGACCCATATGACACAAGTTGCTTTGTTTTCTACAAATGGCCAGCAGGTTGTTCTGTGCAGCATCCCCATTCATCTTTCTCTTCTTCTTTGTTTTCAATGGAAATATTGAATAGGACAAACAAGACTGATTTAATACTGAAGATCTTAAAGGAAGCTTCTATGCAAATTTGTGGGTTTAAAAAACATAAATCAAAATAGTTCCTTCTCCCATCTAACAAGGCAGGACAAGAGGAAATAGACTCATTTTGTTCCAGGGGAGATTTAGATTGGATATTAGGAAAAATTTATTCACCAAAAAGGTTATCAAGCAATGGAATGGGCTGCCCAGGGAAGTGGTTGAGTCACCATCCCTGAAAATGTTCAAAAGAAAGGTGTGGATGTGGCACTTGGGGACATGGTTTAGTGGTGAACCACAGATGAGTTAATGGTTGGGTTTATGATCTTAGAGGTCTTTTCCAACCTTGCCAACCCTGATATTGTGTTATTTCACTGACTTACCTCAGAACTGAATTTGCCTCTGTGACCATAATGATTCTAACCCGTAATTGTGGGTTTTAAATAAAGTATCAAAATGTATCAAAAGCAGCTCAGCACAATGAAAGCCAATTAAATGCGATGATGAAAGATCTAAGGAGTTTTATGAAAATAGACTAAATTGCCTCTTGAATGATTATCTCTGCTTGCATACAAAGATGCTTTAAATAAAACTTGCCTTTCTTAGAAAATGTTGCCTTCAAAATAAATTTCTGGTTCTTAAGCAAATGAAATTTCAGGAGGGATATCTTTTCATAACTACCTTACACTGTAGAGTTATGATATACTGAGAACAATACCACAGTAACCAAAAAGGTATACTCATGTAGCAGGTTTGTGTAAAAAAAATTACATAAATGTTTGCAATATGGCCTGAAGTATTATCATTACTGTTTAGGGAACAAAAACTTTTCACCAGGGAAAACTATAGCTGCCAAAAATTGGCTATTATGTAATAGCTGGGGGGAAAAAAGAGTGAAAGAGGGAGAGGGAAAAAAAGCCCACTGCATCTTCTCATGGTCCCTGGAGTATCTATCCAGACCAGATGTTAGGAGGGAAGGATGTGCTTGTGCTGCCTGCTGCACAGCAAACAATTGTGCTTTTTGCAGGAGGGTAAGTAGAGGGTGTCAGAAATGCTGGGGTACTCATTCTCATGGAAAGGAATGGGCAGGACAAACCTCCTGTTCTTAACTGTAGGCCCCACCTTCAGAGGACAAGGGGCCAATTCCTGGCTGGGATGTCTGGTAAATTGTGCCTTGGCCACCTCTATGATGGTTTAAGCCAAATTACAATTTTGCATTATTTGGAGTCACACTAAAAAATTACTCACTAATTTTAAAATCACAACAGTCACGTTAATAGATATTAGTTATTATACATTGCTGCACAATTAAATAGTTGTTATAAACTACATTTTTATTTGCTTTGCAGATTTAAAAAAACACCAAAACAGTGCATTTGGAAAACAGTTCTCCAATGACAAAAACTCCACTAATAAAACATATTCCACTTCCTGCTTAAACTATACTGTTCTAAGGCACTTACCACCCACATAGCTCAGTAGAGGGAAGGCACTGAACTTCAGAGCTCAGAGAGGGACCAGCAATAAAAAAATGCTCTTCAGCTGTTGAAGCCACACACCATTTTGCTGGGCCTGAGAAAAGGATGGACAAGTAGCAGGAGAGTTAATGTCAGGAAATAATAATAACGCTAATACTTCACTAATTACTCTTTTCCTCTGCACTCGATCGAAAGTGAGATTAGGACTGCAGCTAACCAAAAAATAAACCCCCAAAATTTATGTTAAGAATAAGAGGATACATCTGTTTCCTGCGTTAGCCAGATCTGCTCACCCCTGCCATCAGAATAGCTGCACTGAGACGCACAGTTCCAAAGATTAAAGCTGAGGGCCGCTATTTTTACTCAGAAGAGCTCCAGATATGCGTAAGAGTAGTTTATTATGTCATCTCTGCCTGTGACAATGCAGAAGTGCTGCCAAACGGAGAAACTCAGAATTGTGAAAAGCTCATTTGGGTGAATGCAAGTAAGAGATTAAGGAAATATCTGTCCCAAAAGAGTTCTTTGTACCATTTCTGGAGGTCAAAAAAGATGAGCTTACCATGCATTTAAGTAAGCACAGCACTGACCCGTGGCTTTAGCAGGACTTTGCCAGTTTGTCCAATGTGTCTCAGCTCCTACAGTGGAAAGCCTTTTCAGTATTTTAGATCTGGAAAAGAGACATTTTGAAAATTGACTCCTTAATTTAATTTTTTCTTTTACATACTTCCAGTTTTGGCCTGTTGGCAAGATTTCTTAAAATATGAAAATTGCAAGCAAAACCTGTTGGAGTGGGAATACCTAGTCACACTGACAACTTATAACCATCTGTTACTGGTTACTCATGAGTGGTTGGAGTCCCCTTTGTGCTAAGCACTTCATGTATGCCTAGGAAATGAGAAAGTGCCTGCCCCAAATAGCTCAGAACAGACAGAGCTAAGATTTGCCCAAGACTGCAAGATGTACATGGCAGAACTGGGAAATGAGCCCAGGTTCTCTCATCTCAAATCCAATTCCAATTCATCTTTCTAGCTGAAATGGATTGGAAACTGTCCTATGTCTGTAAGGAAAAAAAAATTCTGCACCACTGACAAATACACACAGGATTTTGGTAGTCTGTGGCTAAATATAGGAGGATGTCTCGGTGCTGCAAAGGAAAAATCTAAATTATTGTTTAAGCTGAATAAAGGTGGAGGCTACTGCCCATAGTGTTCAGAGTGATAGCAGCAGAAGTAATCCCTTTGTTTCACACAGGCTTCTCTCCCCGTGAAGCCTCTTGTCCTAAAGAGGCTTTGTCAGGTTTTGTAGGTTTTGTCATCCTTTTATTGCCTTCTCTAATATAAGGCCCATGACTTTCTGTCATTCTAGCAACTTTCTATCTTCAAAATACCTGAACCAGGTTTCTACAAATCAGAAAAACATTTGGAAACCTTTTTAGTCGTCTTGTTTGTGCTTTGGTGGGTTTTTTGTCAAATATCTGAGAATCTGATTGGGCAGAGATCTGAGTAGGGAGGAAGAAAGGGAGAAAATATCCCTCCTCAAATAAGCAGCTTGTTCCTGCTCCTCCTTGCCCAAAAGATCTGCTAATATTACAGCATCTTTGCTGTACAAGATCTCCCTAACATCTTGAACCATTAATATACAGTGCTATACTGCACTCCTAAGTCACACATTCAGTCAGATGGAACAAATCCCAGCCCAGGGATATTCCTGGATTACTGGTATATAACTGGTATATCCCTGACAGTGTTCAAGGCTAGGTTGGATAGAGCTCTGAGAAACCTAGTCTGGTGGGAGTGTCCCTGCCCGTGGCAGGAGGGTTGGAACAAGATGCTCTTGAAGGTCCCTTCCAGCCCAAAGCATTCTATGCTTCCACTGGAGGCTCAGAGCTTGGGAGATGTGGGAGGTCCAGAGAAGCCACATGCAGGAATTGCACATGTTGCTGCAGCAATTCCCTCTGTAGAAAGCAAACAGCAGGAGCTGTCATGTGCCCAAGGAGACAAGTCTGTGTTTGTCCTACTGACCTGCAACCAGGTCTGTTTCTCACAGTTCTTCCATACAGGAACAGAGGAGGTCACAGCTACAAACTGCTGGCCAGGAGCTGTGGCAGAGCCCATGCAGCTGCTCTGTGCTATGTCTGCCTTAACCTTGTATTACCACCAATTCTGGAGCCCAGGCAGTCCTCACACAGAGCTCCTTTGCCCCAGCTTTGCAATGAATTAGTTTTTGGAACCAAAAGGCACTTAATTGTAATGTAAATGTAGAACCATGGAAGGTAGTGCCTGGGTTTTTGACAGCATGATTCACAGTGGTTACTTTTGTCTTTTCGATGGAAGCGATGTAATTAGGAAAAGCACAGTCAGATCGAGTTGGCCTTGCAGGAGGAGACAGAACTACAGTGATGAGGCACATAACAAAGCAGTGGAAAATCAGCCCTCCTCCACAGTTCATGCAGCACTCACAGTGCCAGCTTTGAACTGTTCTGCAGTATATTTTGAATAACACATTACATATACACCTGGAATAAAACATAGGAACTCTAACACTACATTGATTGGATTCTGTAAGTGGTTAACTCATAAATCCTCTTAATGAAACAAATGCATCCAGGCTGAAGATTGAGGTTGGTTTTAGGAATTTTTTTCTTTTTAAGTCACTACTGCCAAATTTTAGCTGTAAGGGAGGGTGTTACATGTGCAGTTTCTAATGTTACTGCTCAGCCTGCAATGAGATTATGGTATTGTTAAAATGAAGGAATTCCTGTTCCGTGGTGTTGGTTTTGGCTGATCCTGTATTGTGAGTTAACTTTGTGTGATGTATTTTCTTTAGAACAAATTTCCTTCAATTCATCAGCAGAGGTTCAAGCTGCTCCAGTAAGAGTTTGTGACATTTTTTGGAAGTAGTTTTGAACTCACCAATGCAACGTTAACAGATTGTTGAGAACACTCCCTTGAGAATGACGTTTCTAATTTTTCTTTATCCTTTATCTTTCGTTTATACTCTTTTCCCTTTCAAGACTATATCTTTCCAGGCCAGAAAAGCTGTTGTACGGAGCTTTTGACACAATCCTAGAGAGCTGCAGAAGAACCCAGAGCAGAGAACAGCATTCTAATTATCTGATAGAATGGAGGCCTTCAGCAACAGGGATTCAAGAGCAAATCTTCAGTCTGTTCCTGGCTTTCTCTCAGACTCATTGGATAATCATAGTCTGTTCATTATAGTGGGGTATTTCAGACCTAGCCATAAAGACAACCAACAAATTATCAGTGGGGCAACTGGTGCAGAGCCAGCAGGTCACCTGGGGAATTACCTCTCAACAAAAATAGGCTTGTGCTATGCTATGTACATATAGGTATGTGCTATGCTTCACAAAGGGCAGAAGCAATGAACACACAGAGCAAAACTGGAATGAGCTCTTTGACAGAGTATTCTGGATCATGACAAGAGCATGCCATTAAGTATTTAGTAAGGGGGAAGAGGTATATGATTGTAGGTAACACAGCTAAATCATCAGTCTTGGTAAATTACAGATAAACCAGTATGCTCAGCCAAGCAGTGGAGAAAGATGGATTAAAATAATGTGGTGTCGTTAAGAAAAAGATGTGACAAATTTTTTGCTTTCAAGATAGACTGCTTGCTCTTTATTTTGCTTTGAAGATCTTAATGTTTAACACAAATGGACCGTTTTGAAAAATTCTAATAGGCTCACTTCATTCAAATGCCTGTCCAAGTTTCTTCAAATCCTTTGAGAAAGGCAGAGAGGACTAGCAAAATGAAAAAACAATGGAAACAGTCAATGAATGACCTTGTAATATAGTCCTGTTTAAACATACACTTTCCTTAACAAGTGCAGTAAACTGCATCTTTGAATCGGATGTGGAAAGAAATATCCCCCCTGAAAAGTAAGATTTTGCTCAGCCGTGAAAGCTGCTCTCTTTAATGTGGCAACAACAGGAATACAAGAGCTTCACATTCCCCTTTTATATGTTTAACCTTTGACAAAAAGGTTAAACACTTTCCTCACAACTGACTCACATCAGGAAACGCAAGGACTCCACTCTCCAGATGAAGCCTGGCTAGCTGGAAATGCAATGTCAGCATCCAAGTGCATTAAGACAAGGATTCCTTGTGCAGTTCCTAGTGCTGCTGCAGGGGCAGGAAGTGGGTCAGCAAGAGGGTCTTTTACAGACAAGAAGGAGATGAAATAGTGCTGGGAACAATAAGGAAGTTCAGGGTGGAGGGAGAATTAGCTCCCATTACAAACATCTTGCTGAGATCTATTTTAAACACGTTGATGTATTAAAATCCCCCTAGCAACATAGCAGGAAAGTTTGCAAAACATTAAATGGAATATCTATGAAAACTTTCTGTGCTTTCCATTCTTTGTCTTACAGAAATTTTACGGCCAGATTCTCATCTGGTGTCAATATGCCTAATTCCCTTCACTTGGCCGATGAATGTAAGCTCAAGTCTGACTGGATGTGTTGGTTTGTTCATTGGAAGACTGGTGGCAAAACTCCTGAGCCATTGCAGCTCCAAAGTCAATCAATTCTGCAAGTACTTAGTACATCAAACATTCAGGGCCATTAATTCTTAGCGCCCTAACTGGCTAGAGATGTCCAAGAGAATAAATACAGGCCCTGTCAGGTGGGACAGAGTTGGCTATGGAGTGCTGAAGAATGAATGCTGGAGGAAATGCAGAAGTGCTGAGCAGGGACATGTCCCCAGGATAAAGCACAAAGAAATGATCAGAGGTGAGTCCAAGGGTGACTCCTCACCTTATTGTAATATTTGGAGGGGTCACCTACACAGGTAAGAGTGTACTTGCACACCCAGGAGTGCCGTTCCTCTACATGGAATATACTGGGGAATGGGAAGAGAAGATAAATTGTTAGGAACATGGCAGTCAGCATCTGGAAGTGAGGTCTGCCTGCATCCACGGACAGATCACGGCTGGTATGATATCCAGGCAGCAGAGAGTCTGGAAAGGTCATGGTAGGGGCAGATTGTGCTACTCCCCTTCCCCATACTCTGTGACAGAAAGGGGAATAGGGATGTGAAGAGCCAAGCACTGTTTTCAGGAGCAGATCCTCTCTGAGGTGACCCCTGAGCTTGCCATCTGCCCCAACTTAATCTCTCTCCTCTAGCCCCCACTGCTCTGTTCAACCTTCTTCCTTCTATGTCTTTATTTGACCCATTCTTCCCTGGCAGAGGAAAACCCACTAGAAAAAGTCACAGCACTCCAGGACTTTTTGCTCCTCCAGGCTTCCTGGCTGCTGCACCTTTCCCTGCTGCTCACAGCCAGCCCACCCCACTGCCCTGCTCACCCTTCTCATGACATCAAATGGCCTCATGCAACAGCACACAGGGGAATATTTCTCCTGCCTGAAGCCTGCATTTTAGGGTGGAAGGGTGAGCTGGCACCTCTGCTTGGCCTAGGACACAAAAGCTCTTGCAAACCACAGCACAATATAAGGAGCTTAGGAAATGGTCGTGGCCAAGTTCCCGGTTCCCTTCTGCACAGTGAGGCAATTGTGAAACTCTGTAGCTCAGCACAGCATGGGATGGTGTCCCAGTGCTGTCCAAAAGTACTCCCTCCAAGACAATGTGCAGAGAGGATGTGAGGAAGAGGCCATTCCAGGACTCACTTGACTCAGAAGGAACAGAATTGCTTGTCACAGCAGCGCATACCCCTTCAGCCAAGTTGGTGTGGATGAAGGATTCGCAGCGTATTAGGGCACAGAAATGGAATCTTCTCTGGACTGAACCTACAAGGAGGTGATCCTAAACCATGACCTAAAATTACAGAATAAAATCAGATCTCTAGGTGTCACCTGCCTGGGCTATCTGCTGCAACTCTCATTTTGTGTGCAATACAGCAAAGTGTAAATCCTAACTCTGGAACCTTATGAGACTTCTCACTTTAAGTGAAGCAAAAACTGGCTCTTGATAAGTGATTCAATGTCCCTCCAACACCAAAGCCATAGAAATTAAAAGGAACTCCTCTGCATTTGAAGAGTAGTCAAAAAAAGAGGTTTTCTTGGACGCTGAGATGAAGAGGTGAAAAGGTGTTGCCAGAGCACTGGCCTGCAGCACCCGTTGTGTTGCACGGTGCTAACAGGGGACACAGCCACCAGCTCAGTGTCCCCCAGCAGACACACCCTGCAGCAAACTGCAGGGTTGCACTGGCTTCACAAACGGCATTACGGTGGCAACCACCACATTCCAAAATCACCACACACCCAGGCTCCAGCATTTTGGTATCAGCTGTGCCCACCCTGCCCACCTCACAAGAAGCGTTTTGAGCCAAATATTTTACATGGAGCCCACAGCATGTGCCACCGAAATTGTCATAGTAACGCCGCGTTTCCTGCAGCTTGGTATACGATGCAGCAGGCACCAGGTGGCGACATCATTACAAGATTAGCTGCGACGTTACAAAATCATGCTGTAGCAGAAGTGTTAAAATTGTTACCTAGACACTGTCACGGACCGTTATTGATCCAAAACCGGAAATTTTATCACTCTCTAGCAACTGCCTGATTTTTCATGCACTGACTTTCTGATCCTCTGCAACAGGGTATATTTGACCTTTAAAAGACCAAAAGGGAGCTCACATTGGTGTGGGATAACTGACTAAATCCAAATCCTGAGTGGGTTTGCTCGTGGTTTTGTGTGCACATGCACATGTGTGTTTCAAAGAGTCAGAATAACTCGTGCATGGGCAGAATGAACTCCTGCCCTGCTCCTGGAAATGGCAGGCACTGTGCACCACTGCACTTTGCAACCATTCCCCACTGGGGGAGAAAGGGGAGAAAAGGAATGGGTAGAACAGTCATGTAAGGGCTGACTCAGTGAACAAATGCTCACTTGGTGGAACAAGCAGAAGAAAGTAATCAGACAGTAAGGAACTTTCCCAGCTTGCTGGCTGGAATAGCTGGCACCAAGCACTCAGACCTGCAGCGCTGATGGGCTCTCCAAGTCAGGATCGGGAGCAAACAGACCTCAAGCCTGTTTCTCCTCTCATCAGGAGTAGCAGATTAAAGTCAGCAGAGCTATTCTAACATACATTCCCATATCTGGATGCCAGATGGGGAATAAGTAACACATTTTTAAGAGCGAGAGTGACTAACCATTGGAACAGACCAGCAGGGGAAGCAGCAAATTCTCAGCCCAAACTGGATTTCTGTTTCTGAGCCCAAACTGGATGCCTGCTTTGTGCAGGCTGTGTTTTAGGGAGACACACAAAGCTCATTGTGAGGACAGCAGTCTAAGGTCTGTGATTAGAGAACATGCTATTCAATCTGAATTGTATTAATCTGCAGCAGCCCAGAGTATATAAGAGGACAGCTGGGCTCTGCATTGTTTCCCAAGCGGGTGCATGGACCGAGCTTCTGGTGTACTCACAATGCATGATTCAAAGTTCATTTTTTCATAGCTAATCTACTGGTATAATCATATAATTTGATATTCACATAACTCATCTAAACTAGTCATAATAGAGGTGAACTATCATCCTGTTTTTTCGATGAGAACTTTTGCTCTGAGTTGTGATTTTGGATAAGCAGGAGAAAGCTTAATTTACAGGCAAAATCAGCGACCTCAACTCTTCTTTTTCACTATTGCATTTCTGCTGGTTAATCCCACTTAAGACTCCAGACAAATTTCAGGTGTTGGAAAAAAGTTGTTGAGGTAGAATTTGCCTCTCTCTGCAATGAGGTACAATTTTGAAAGTTCAAAATATATAATAGCAATATCAAAGATCCCTTTGATATTTGATATTTGAGCATATCAGCTCTTCCAGAAGGCAAAGCCTTTAAGGTAGTTAAAAACCATTTCATATCAAAAAGACATATAATTCTCTCCAAACAACTAATACAGTTTGAAAATGTTTGTCTATGTGTCCTCACATGTATTTCTCTTTAATGAATTGTGGTACAAAAATATCCAACAAAGATGGGACCATGCTTCTGTAATTGGCTGGAAGAACTGATTCAGGAAACTTCATCAGCTGAGTTTTGTAAAAAGTTCTGCTTTTGATAAATGACCTAAATTGTGCCTACACTTTCATTTCCTTTTAGCAACAATGAACATGCCACCAGCCATAACATTTTGCACTGGTTCAATTAATCCTGACGGTCTGGTGCATGGAAGAGGTAAGATATAATATCTCTAGACTGTGACATTTTATTCTTGGTGTTTCATCATTATTCATTCAGTATTCATTGCAAGGCATCTCATCTTGATTAATGCAGTGGATATTCCTGTGGATTTCCCTTTTCTTCAATTAAAACTGCATTATAATTCACAACTGGCTTAACAAATGGAAATAATACTTCCTTTTTCAACCACATAATCTATTCATTACAAAAAGTATGTAACAGTCTTATTGTCTGCTCATTAGGAAGTCGCATGAAAAGAATAGACCAGAACTCTGTTTCTTGAAATAAAGAGATGAAAAGCTTAATTTCTTCTGTCATTTAAATGTATAGACGGATGTGAATATTTGTGAATTTCCCATTCATACGTGCCCATCTCCATCTCCAAGCACCACTGCACATAGAAAAAGAAGTTCAGAAAGGAATGATCCAGAGCAGTCCCAAGACACCTTCCTGAGCTGCATGCAGGAGAAAACAGCACTTTGTGTCTGTCCACCCACAAGCTCCATTTCCTGTCACCATGACACTCTTCCCCTCATGTGAAACAACTGAAGCCATTTGGGAGCTCAGCTGCCTTCCACCTTCAGGATGCAGCATAAAAGACAACTTCTTTACTGCTCCCAGGCAGAGAAGCCCAAATCCCCAAAGGTCTGACTGCAGTAGAGCAGGCCAGAACATTTCTCTCTGCCCCCACAGGACTCAGCCTGTCAGTACTGATGTTCAGAAAAAGCTGACTCTTTCCAGAGCCACAGCTTTGAGTCCCAAGTGCTTTTTTTTCAAATTTTGGGATCAGACAAAGATCCACATAATTGATGTCATTCAAGGATTAAATCATGTGCCATGGTCAATGTGTGAATGAGCCTTCTTTTGGTCCCTGTTTTACATATTGCTGCAGAAAGTGCACTCTTCTGTTCTCAGAATTTCTAGTCCTGCCTGCACATTTGCAGTCTCTTGGGTCATTGCCCCTTTTCTTGTACAGAATGTTTTTTCCTGCTTCAAACAATAAACTAAACTAAGTACTTCCTCAAAGTACTCTTCTAGTTTTACCATCTCCTTTCTTTACATCAAACGGGATTTTAAAAATTTGTTCCACACCCATTTTTGACAGACACACTGTTGCACTGTACCAAAGCTAAAAGGTACATTTTCTGGGTTAGACAGATACTCATTCTCTTTTCAGTTATTGGTGCCCTTTGTAAAGCACAAACAACAGACAGCTATTTCAGCAGAGCCCAGATTAAGCTGTGTTTTCCTGGAAAAATATATTACCAAGCAGTAACAAACACAGCTGCTTGGTTTTTGTTTTGGGTCAGGTGGTAGGAGATCTGAAATTAATTCAATCTCCGAGATTCAAATCCTGAATGAACATAAATAATATGAAAATCTACCACTTGGGAAATTATAGTATATGTTCATTTTTCACTGCCTCTCTTTTAGGAACAAATTCTACTTGCTGTTAAACCAATGTAAATTCACAGCAATAGCACTGGTGGTGATTTTGCACTGAAGTATAGCCTTGTATATCAAATTAGGGGATGGGCCTCCATCCAAAGGTGAAAGGCATTGTATGAAAAATGCTGATTATTTATTAACATTGGAGTGTTGCAGGATCACTACCAGCTGAGCTAATATGTATTTTCAAATTCTTGACGATCACTTGCTAACAAAGCTTTATATATATATTTTAAGATACAGGTTAAAAATGGAAATTCTGAAGAAAGCATGTGTTGATTTTTAGTGTTTCTCCCCTCTACCCTGAGAATTTTCTTCAAAATCCAAGAGAAAAGCATTGTCCTGCTCTGCATTGCCCATAGGAGCCATGGCCAAGCTCTGCTATGCTGGCAGAGCCCCTTGCAGATACCTCTCATACCAGGCTCCTGTCACACCTTTGGCTCCTTATCTGAAATTGACACCTAAGTTATTCTCTGTGAGGATGTAAGGGGGTCTTTTTCCTTCTGTACTATTTTTTTTTCCCTTTTTGGAACTGTCCTTACCATTTTGTAGACAAGTTCCCAGCCCCAAAAGAGCAGGGAGCAGTGCTGTGGGTTTTATGTGAACAGAAATTACATGGTTTGGATTTTTATGAGAGAATTCCAGAAGGAGGCAAAATGCTGCAAATAACCTTCATAAATCGTTTTAAATAAAGCTCAGGAAATTCCATCATTATTTAGCTCTCAATATCTAAAAAATAAGTTCACACTGTTGTAAGATTCCTGTTAAGTAAGTATATTTGCTTAAGATGTAATTGAAAAAGTACTGTGTGACTGTTTACATTTTCCATTTTGTATCTCCTGTCCAGGCACAGCTCACTGCTGGCAGCTTTTAATTTGCACTCTGCAGTATTCATCATCGGAAAACCAGTCCCTCTGGGGCTACAGAATAAATGGCTGGAGGGAGATAGGTACGAACCAAAACGTCTGGGGAAGGCTGGAGCGAAAGGCTGGTGACATCTATGGAGCTGCGGAGTTACTGCAGTTTCCGTTGCCCTCCCCTTTCCTCAGTCGTTCAGGATAGGAAACAACCCTTTACTCAGCGTGGGATTCCACACTTACAACACCAGCCTGCTTATCTGTTGTTCTGTACTGCCTCACACCTTTATTTAAGTCGCTACAGAATCCTGCAAAAGCAGATTACTGTTTTTTAAGGAATGCTCTTTACAGATGGACAGCCAGACAGCAAAGGACCTGGTTTGTTTAGTCCAAGTCAGTGATGAGTACTGGATAGGGAGGAGATACATTCTCTACTGTAAAATACCTGTTTTAGTAAACAAATCTAAGGGAAGAAAATTAATTTTAGCAACCAGAGATGTAGTTTCAGGATAGCAGCTGACGTCTTGTTACATCAACCTTTGACATCCAAAGACAGGCTGAAATGAGATTTGAAAACAAAACCAACAACATTTAGAGCACAAGAGTAAGGTTTAGGCATTTCTGTCAATTTCCTTTACTGATCTGCCACTAGGCTTAGAGGTAGGATAGTGGATGAGCTGGTTTTGAGCTGTTTTGTGAGTTATCATATAACTGATGTGCAGTTATAAAATTCTCTCTTATATCATTGGTTTTATTTGAGGAAAATAGTTGTCTGCAGTCAAGACTTCTTACTTGCATTTCTCCCAAGTTTTATCCTGTTCAATAAAAGCTCACCTGCCTTCATAAAGTGATAGATTTTACTTATTTGGTGTACAAAAGCAAAACCAGCACATCCCACATTAATTTCAAAGAATTAGAAATAATTTACCTACTTATTAGAAATAATTACCTACTTACACCTATTTTTACTTCTGTATTTCTTTTTAATCCCCCCAAGAGGGCTTGGGCTCCAGTATATTTATTTAGTGAGAAATGGCCTCAGCCTGGATCTGATACAAGACAAAAAATATTATCATCCTGTTATCTTACCAGAAGGAACTGAGGGACATGGTAATTTGCTCATACGCTCCAAAGGTCTGTGTCAGAGATGGAATTTTAATTTGGATCTCTTGAGTCTCTTGCAGTGCCATTTCTGGTGTCTCAGTGAAAACAGACTTGAATTTCTGTCACTTTTCTGAAGACAGAGGGCCTCACACGGGCTTCCTTCAGCTTCCATACATGACTGCAATGCCTCTGAGAGTTGCTCCGGGTGACAGGAGACTCCTTCTTTCCCTGCTGGCAAGATAAGTGTGTTTATTATTTTTTTCAACCTGCATTTTGGAAGGTTACTTATGCAGGCTTAGAAGTTCACATGTGACTCTTCTGTGCCAGTACTCAAGAGTCATGGTCCCTGCTGCTGAATATTTGCACTGCTCTTTTGATCCACAGTTTTGAAGAGAGATCTATCAGAGAAGAGAGGGAACTGCCACAGCTGTCTCTTCTACAAGTATTTATTTATGCTTATAAAACCAGATGGGAAAGGTGCCCATCCTGTGCTCTAGGCACTCCTGATGATTATTTAAAAGCACAGAAAGACAAAACCAGTAGACCTACCCTTGCTTAGAGCCTACATCAAAACCAAGAGAGTAATATGAAATAGAGAATATCCAGGCCTCTGAGGTGAAAAACCCCATGCATTAAGAAGCAGGCATATTTCTAAACAGCCTGGAATTTTCCAACTCCTCCAATCACAACAGATTGGGGAATTCTGAAAAAATATGTGGTGATCAAGCAGTCTGACCATAACAGAGCAGGTACCAAGAACATCCAGGATTATCTATGCAAATTAAAATAAAAAACAAAAAAACCCACTAATTTTTCTTGATGACTGATGAGCTTCTCAAAATTTCTGATCTGGATGTAGTTTGCTCATCCTTGGTTACATATATCAATAACTCCACATAAAAATCCCCCACTGGCTCTCTCTTGCTCATGCTCCTGAAAGTACCAGGGATAAAACAGCAACTTCACAGTCTCTGCTCTGATCCAGTACAGCAGCATTCAAACACAGGAATCAACCATACACTTTAATGTCACTGGGGAAAAAACAACAACAACAAAAACAAATAACCAAACCAACAAAAAAATATTAACAAATTCCATTCCTGCCCTCCCTCTCCTGAGTCTTTTCTAATCATTCAGTGCCATTCACAGAAAGCTGTTGTTTTC
>NW_005054437.1:481751-494829 GCF_000277835.1 Geospiza fortis | reverse complement strand
AGTGGCTTTCAGAGCCAGAGGTGACATTTAGATGCAGCGAGAATAAACCAGGAGGTTTAGACAACCCCACTGGAGGGGCAGCTGAGAGCTCAGAGTGCCTCAGAACACCGAATTACAGCCCACTCAGACAGGAGGTAGGAATTGAGAACCAATTTTCAATCTTTGCTTTCCTGCAAAGAAGTTGAAGTGGCAGCCAAAAGCTAACTTTGTGCTGCAAGAAAATATATGATTTTTTTTAATCATGTCCTTGTTCATATTTTCCTTAGATATTAGTTTTCTAGAAGGTCCAGGCTGCTTTCTGTAGTTCTAAGCAAGGTATCTCTAAGCAAGATTTCTGAAAAGTCTCTGCATTTGCCATGTTGGAAAATATTTGGACAGCATGAAGTTTCACTGAATTTACTCTTATTAGACATATTTAAACATCTCTAAACTGATGACCAAATGCCTCTTGGGATGGGGGCAGTTTGCTAAAGTCATTGACTTTGCTTTTGAAAGGCATTTTCCAGATAAAACTATAGTTTATCTTCAGTGATCATGAGCCACTTGGCCCGTGACAGAATCACAGGATTTTGAAATTCTGTGTTAACTGCTTTTTTCCTCACAAGGCACAACCATTTCACCCCACCCAGCTTTCCAAACTCATATTAGCAGTGTTCTTGTATATCTTGCATTCTCCCATTTGTCCTGTTGGATTTCTCCATGACACCATTATCATGAATGTGGTAGATGAAGGGGTTGCTTCAGTCTCCTGATGCCCACAGTCCTGGCCTTGGCTCCTTCTCACCAATAATCTTCATGGTTTTGGGCCAAACTGGAATGGTTTTGAGCCACATCAATGTTAATTTGTACCTGTGAACTTCAGTACCACTGCCTTGTGCTTTTTCAGCTCAATCCCAGCTGAATTCTCCTGTTAATTCGGAATGGGCACAAGGCAGGGCAGCCAACAGTGTGCCCTGGGACTCACCTGGCCTTAGGCAACTTAGGGTGACCAGTGGGTTGGCATGGCAATCACTAATTACTCAGGTGGCACAGAGACAAACCAAAACCAGACTTTTTGACAGAGACGAGTAAAAAGAGAGAAGTCAAAAGCAGAGACAAGTCAAACTGAATTCAAACAAAAAATCAAAATTCAGGAAACATAATACAGCCAATTCACTTTAGGGCTACAGAAATATCATAGGCCTCCAATTCCTAATCAGTACTTATTGTAACTTTTCAACCCACAGAAAGGAAAGCATATCAATATTACCATGTGTGCTGTTTTTGCATTAATTGATTTGTGGCAAAGAGGGAAAAACTTGGCCCAATTCCTCATAAATACAAAATTTCAAATACCAGATTTTCACATGGGACAAAATGTTTATATTTGTCTTCTTTAACTGCAGAGTGGGAAAGAATGCTAGGCATAAGTACATGAATGTCCAGATTACTTCTGCTTCTCGATGGAGGGATGGAGGCACAAAGCGACTGAGCTCTGACTGATCCAAGGACACAAAAACCGAGTAAATCACCCAAATTACTCTCAGGAGCCAGGAATTCTGACTCTTTGTCCACTGCTGCAATGACTAAATAATGATGCCAGCCATGATAAAACCATATAAGAGGAGAAGGTGGGCGTTAGAACACCAGCAATTAGCAACAGTAGGCTAATCATATGTATCTGTGTAATCCAAACACTTAGAAAAATACTTTCTCCAGCCCACAGAGGAAAATTGTGTCACTCCATACTCCTACAATGCATTGTACTACATTTCTTGTTAAATCAGCATCAACAGTTTGTGTAACACTCTTTACCAACATATTCTCAAGTTGGAAATAGGAAGTAACAACACAAGCAACAGCATCTCCTGTGTTACTTTTGTGTGTGTTTGCAATATATTAGTGAGGTGTGTCACTGCTCTGAATCAACAGGAGAGACACCAGGTCACTTCAGTCCTGGTGACATTAAATTGAAACCAAAGGTCACCCTTTTGTTTCTCTCCTACTCTCAGGAGCATTGCATCAATAAATACAGACAGGAGATCCATGCTGTGAAAGAGTTAATGTCCACAGAATTGACATTCAAATGAAGGGATTAAAATATTGTAAATTTAACAAGCAAAATTGATCTCAGATAGAATTGACTTTGGAATAGGGGTTTAGTCATGCCTCAATGCTGCTTTAGGCAAGTCTCTCACCACCACATTGCAATGGAAACTGGAAGGTATCTTTCAGTTGGTATTTTGGCAAATGAACAGGAATGTATTCTTAACGTTTTGTTTCCTAATTGTTGAACTGTTCCAATAGCTATTTTCATTCAAACAGCTCCAGGCATTCACATGAAGAACACAAAAATAGAAAAATCAAAAATCAAACTTGAGGCCTTTGAAGACTTAGTCAATTCTGGATATACATAGACATAACCTGCATCAGTTTCAAAAGGACTTGCCCTGGCTTATGCCATGGACAACTTCCATTGTTAAGAGGTACAGTGCTGGCATGAATCTCTCCCTTTTCTCCTACACTTCCAAGCATCAGGTGTACATTAACAAGCCAGGTAAAACCAAAACCATTCTCAACAGCCCACTTTCAATTGAGCAAGCTCTATTTCCCTGACAAAGCAGCACTTTGCAACAGGCAATAATAACCAGGGCTCACTGTTCCAAGCTTGGCCATTGCTTTGTTCTGGCAACGTTATTTTATAAAGGAAATAGATGAAAAGATGAACTGTAACACCCTCACTCCCTCCTTAATGGGATGGGAGAGAGAATCAGAATGGTAAGAATGGGAAAACTCATGGGTTGAGATAAAGACAGTTTTATAGGTAAAGCAAAACAGATTCTCCCCTTCCCAAGGGCAGGCAGCTGTTCAGCCACGCTCCATCACATGTAACTGTGACTGAGGAAGGCAAATGCCATCACTCCAAACATCTCCCCCATTCCTTCTCCTTGCCCAGCTTTATAACTGAGCCTGATGGCACATGGTGAGGAATGTCCCTCTGGGCAGCTGGGGGGGTCAGCTGTCCTGGCTGTGTCCCTCCCAACCTCCTGTGCTCTCCCAGCCTCCCCACTGATGGGGCTGAGAGGCAGAAAAGGCCTTGGCTCTGTGCAAGCCCTGCTCAGCAACAATGAAAACATCCCTGTATTACCAGCACTGTTTCCAGCACAAACCTGAAACACAGCGCCACACCAATTACTGTGAAGAAAATTAACTCTAGCCCAGCCAGAACCAGCACAACCAGTAATTCTCAGAGCTTGGAGCTTGGAGCAGGTGCACTTGCTTTCTTTAATAATACTTCTTGCTTCCTCCTACTCAGGCCTGTGACAGTCTGCCCCTGCTTCATTTTAAGAAGATAAAGCAACAGAGTATGGAAAAAGATGCAGGGTAAGAATATAGATGTTATATCACTATATGTAGTGATACAAGTTGGCCACAGGTAAATAATTTCTTTTTTATTTTAAGATGAAGCTCTCTCTCCAGCTGAAGTTTGCATGACCTTTCAGTTTCTCTTGCTGAATTCCAAGCTCAAGTGCCATATGGATCCCATGTCAGATACTCCTACTGTGAGTGTCACACGCACCAACTGGTGTGCTTTCCCAAGCACTGGATAATGAGAATGGCTTGTTTCTTTCTCATGTGGTTAGCACAAAAAGTAAAAATTCTATTTTTTTTTTGCAGTATATAAACTTTAACATTGTTTGTACGTTGCATGTAGAGAGGTAATAAATTGCATGGCAGACAGTGCCAATAGCATTAAGGCTCTTCCTTAGTCTTTTTCCATTGTCATTGTTCATTATTGATACTTTTCCAATTGGGAAAACCTGATTCATAAGCTCCCATATGTCACAGCTTGGAGTAACTTCTGAGCAGTGCCTGGTGAACTGGCTTTTTCACAACAGGCAGAAAGAAAGGGCGCTGCTGCTGGCAGTTCAGTAGAGCTAAGTGACAACGAGACTGGGAACAAATACCAACTAGAAGAATTCAAAGAAAAAGCTTGACAACAACTTCAGGTGCCAGACAAAGCAGTCTTGCAGACCATATGCCAACTTCTGATGACTACATACAATATGTAGGTCCTTGGTTTCTTAAACAAGTTATTTTCAGCAAAGGGATATATATCTTGTCTTTATGGTACCTGCCAGGAGGTATAAATTAAAAATTTTAGCTGGTTATATGCCCTGAAACCTGATTAAACCACAGATAAATGTTGTCTTTTACCAATATACTAAAGGAATTTTTTAAGACATCAAGATACTATTAAAAAACAAAGAGTTCTTTTCTATGGTGGTGATCTCATAGAAATACAATACTGAAATTATCTCTGCTCAGGGTATTGATCATAAGGCCCTAATCAATTTGCTTTCCCTGGTTCAGTATTTTAGCCTGCCATCCCTCAAGGTCCCCATTATTAATATACATCCTTTACATCTCCATGTACAACCATAATTGCTGCTATACACTGGCAATGAATGAACTCCAGTAGCAAAGAACATTTATCACAGACATGTGAAAAACTTAGGAAGCATCCCAGAAATTATCACTTCATTAATGAATTAGCTGAATTCCCATATTTTTAAATATTTCTGACCTTGGTAAGACCATTTCAAGTCAGAAGATACTTTCTTTGGAACATTTTTCTATGGACCAAATGTACTTGTTTGTGGTTTTGGATGATTTTGGACATAAATTTTCTCAATTCTGCATCAAGAGGACTATTAAATCAGAGAGATGAACAGGTAAAAATCTTTAGCCATACCCAGCTATAGACACTCCAGCTATCTCAAGTGTCTGTCAGTGCTGCTTAGCAGCAAGGCATGCTGTGAAAGGCTTGTTTACTAATATTTGCAAGACTACAACAGATGTACAAAATGAGCTAGGCTACAGTGAACATTAAGAAAGGGCAGCTGATTGTTTAATCTAGAGAGAGGGAATTTGCTAGAAACATCACTAGCTGTTTGCTGGCATGGAAATTTTTATAGTTTAGAGGAATATTCTCTATAGCATCACCTCTTCCTTTCAGATTTGTGCTTTTTTCCCCAAAAATCGCTGAAGCTGGAGTACAGATTTTTGTGTATAGGAAGGTCTGGCTGGTGATTGCTGTTGGTTTTACCAAAACTTTTGTGATTTGACTATTTGTATGTAAAATATGCAACAGCAAGAAGGAAAAATTTATGCAGAGACAATGTTTTGAATGCTAGATATGCACAGGAGGGATCCTGCAGAGAGATGAAATCAATCTAGGGATAAGTGGGGCACTTTAATGCTTCAGGAAGCTCAACATATATTAAAGGGAAACATTTTAGAACTGTCTGTGTATATCTCATTCGTTCCTTCATGGTCAGGTTTACACAGCAGCCATTAGTTCTTTTTCTTGTTGGCTAATACAACAAATTTTCATGGCTGTGAGTATATACATAGATAAAAATATGTATGTGAGATACTATACTTCTCAATTCAGATTGCATCTAAAATCCAGCTCGTGTAGTTTCACGCTTCTACAAGAGTCCCACCTGCTTTGTTATGACCCTGTTCAACTGGTACAGAAAACTACAACCCTGGCCTCCAAAATTTACTTTCCAATTTAGAAAAAGATATTTTAATCAGTGATAACAACTATCAGGGGAAAGAGGAAAAACAATACAGGTGATTAGAGCAGGCAATTACTAAGTCTAAAAAAATATTTTGATTTTGGAATTCCCCCATCAAATCTTAATACCTAATATTTTGTTAATATTTTTAATAACCATTTCAAAATCAGCCTTTCCCAAATGAGCAGCTCTGAACTCTCAAGAATGCCAAAAAGTGATTTTGAAATTTTAAATGCATTGCATTTGTGGATTCTGTTTCAAACTACCTCCCAGGACCCGACACCAACAATGCATAGAACACCCAGTGATTTCTGTAAACAGTCTTAAGTTGAGCAGCAACCTAATATCAAAGGTCCCAGAAACACCAGCTGCTTTTGGAAGTATGTGCACTGTCTATTTTAGTTCCTCTTTTTAGATTAGTGCATACAATGATCTCTTTCACTTCTCATTATCAGGCCATTTTCACAATCATACATTCTCAGAGTGTCAGAGCTCTTGTTCTCTTCTGCAGCAAAGGTCTCTCATGCTGTAGGTATAGAGGTCTGCAGACCTGATCCCCTGAAAACATCCTGCCATCAGTACACGTTTTGTCCTCAAACAAGGAATAACAAGCTGCCATTCTGATTTCCTCTGAGCCATATGCTTCAGCATCTTGAGAGCATCCAAGCCAAGACTTCCTTTGCTTAGCTTGAACCTCTGAAATGAGATAACCTCAATCCCAATCTTATACTTCTGAATTTTTTTATTTCTGACTTTTGAGCAAATTGAGGTTTATAACTCAAACACAAATTACGCTCCCAAAGTTTTGAATCTGATGTTGTTAACCTTCTGCAGTGTGCATTTATCAAAATAGCTGCTGGTGACAAAGCCGGGAGGGGAAACCCCAGGACATGCACCATATGGTGACACGGACAGTAACAGAGACAGTAAGAAATAGTAATTGCTAAATAAAACAATCCTTCACGGTTTCAAAATGGCTTTTCCAGGAAGTATTAATAACTCCTGGTTGATTCTTCCTTGTGACTACTTGGTTCTGAATAAATACATATCTTTCTCAACTTTGAGAAAAGTTTTTTTTCCTCCTTCTGCCTTTTTTAACATTTGAAATATAAGTAGTATTATAGTAACCATGGTATCCTGATGACATAATGGTTACCATGAGAACAAAGCTGAAATAGTGTCATCAGAGCCCCTTCTCTCTGCTGTGTGTTGAGTTTTATATTTAATAGAGATGGCCAAACTGCTGCCACCCAGCCTGGCCAATTCTTTCTGGCTTCATGGTTCCAAAGCTCATAAAAGCAGAGCTGCCCTGTGCTTCTGCCTTGGTACAGTTAGTTTTGCTTCAGGGCAGCTGTGTCACCAGCTTACAAGATGGGTCTGCATAGCAGCAGGTAAGAGGATAACGTAACAGATTCCCTCAGGACAGTGGCATTTGTCATGTGCCTTGGGCATCCCCCAGTGCCCCTGGCCATGAGTAAAATGATGGTTCTTTGTCTTCACTAGCCAGACAAACCAGATTTTCACTTTTTTTTTCTTGACTGTGCTGGAAGATTTCTCTGCTAGGCTGTGCAGGGTCTCTCAGTGCGTGATTGCCTGTGGTCCAGTCCTGCAATTACCTCTGCCCAGAGAGTGCTCTGCACCCACAAAGGAATCCACTGGCCACTGCCAAAACACTGTGCCCAGAACCTAGCTACAGCTTCAGACAAACAAAAGTTATTCCCAGCTAGTTTCCTCAGAGAAGATCCTCTCTTTTACTGCAAGAACCGCTGGACATGACTCACTGCATATTGTTTGTTCATTTTGCTATATATATTTCCCAAATGCTATTTTAAGTTGCATTTCTCCCTTATGCTCCTACCAAGTTTACTGCATGAAAACAACCCTCCAGTTTTAATTTCATATTTAACCAAAACAAATGTAGTGTGGCTGTGTTCACTTCAGTGAAGCTATCTGGATTTGTATTCTGCATACAGATATAAGAAAGTTGGTCAGAGGGAAAGATGTGGAAGGTACTACAAAACAAAGGGGCCAATGAAGCAGGCAGAATTTCATACAAAGCTCCCTGCATTCTGCCTGTGCTTCCACACCAACCCAATTCACTGCCTGCAGATGGTTCACATGCATTTTCTTCCTCCTCTAACCAGAATCCACCGCACAGACTCTTCCTGAAGATTCTGACCATAACCTGTTCTGGCTGAACAAGCCCAGCTCCTTCATCCACTCCTCATAGGAGAGATGCTCCAGACCCTTAACCATCTTTGCACTCCTCCACCGGACCCACTCCAGGGGCTCCATGTCTCTCTTGTACTGGGGAGCCCAGAGCTCAGCACTGTATCCTAGGGGAGCCTTCACCAGGGCCGAGCAGAGGGACAGGACCACCTTCCTGACCTGCTGGCAATGCTTTTCCCAATGCTCCCCAGGATACCACTGGCCTTCTTGGCCACAGGGGCACACTGATGGCTCATGGACAGCTTGTTGTCCAAGCAGGACTCCCAGGTATTCCTCTGCAGAGCTGCTTCCCAGCTGATCAGCCAAAGTCAAATGGCTCTCATGTCCAGCAGGTCAAACAGGGAATATAACCCAACGTTGTTTAGAAACCAGGCGGGTTAGATTTTTCAATGCCTTTCTCGACCGTGAAATCAAATGGACATAGACTATCAACAAGGACACGAATACAGGAGAGCATTAACTTCAAATGTTACAAATTCCCAGTTATTCCCACCTTAACCCTTACCAGGATCCTTAACAGCTGCCTCAGACACAGTATAGTGCAAATACTTCACCCTAAACAAGGTCAAACCTTTATACAAAATTCACCAATGGCCTCTGTTCTACAGCTGTATCAGTGGGTGCTCTGAAAAGATTTACATCTTCTGAGCACTGCCTCAAACCTGCCTCATCAGTTGTGCTTCACCCAAAGTTCAACCCCGATCCCAGCTGTAATCCTGAGTCAGCAACCTCTGTATGCCCAGCAGGGAGCTCCTGCCAGAGTCAGCACTCAAGTCCCTGACATGGCTGGCAATACACCCAGCTTGCTGGTCACTGAGTCTCCACTCTCTGCCCCGTGTTTGATGTTGGCCTCACCACAACCTCGCACTTAAACCTTTCCTAATTGTGTCAGGGTGACAAAACACCAGAGCAAACCCAGGTTGCCACCAGCCTAACTCAAGTTCATCATGCCCTCATAGCTCATCCATGTACCCAATCCCAAATTATGGCCCCTTTATTTCTGACACAATTTTAACAGCAAGTAGGTGGTTGGTTGATTCCACCATGTCTTCTGCAGAGTACAGGGTACCCAAATTTTGTTATTCAAAATCAGTTCAGGCAGATTTGGGATGTTTTTCAGAAAAAAAATTGCAGAGAACCACATGTGGTTTTAAGGTCAGACCTCCTGCACTTTGGTACACTCAAGAAGCAAAATGATTTCTCAGAATAATGCAGAGAAACCCTGCTGCTTCTCAGCTCTTTGCTTCTGCCAGCCCCAAAACCCTGCAAAGGTACTGTGCATCCCATGGCAGCAAGCTGGCACAGTAGCTTGAAGCATTTGGGAATCAGGAGAACTGATTCCATGGTCTACTGCAATCTTTCTGAGCTCTCAGAGGAGGTTCCATCACAAGATGATTCCAGGTTTTCATAACACTGACTTTTGGAAGAGGATACTGACCTAGTGCAGTAGTTTAGTTTTCCCTTACATCAAACTGACTCACCCTGCTCTGATACCAGCTCACAATTCTCTCTTAATTGGGAAAATCACTAGGATCGTACTCACTGCCAGAATTCTGGGTCATAAAGTCATTCTCTGACTCACAAGAAGGTTTACAACAGCTGTGGCAGTGATAGGTACTGCAGGTGAGTCATGTTGAACTGTCATAGACAGGTAGAAGAACTATAAAAGAAAGGCCTTATGAAATCAGGCCTCACTCTGCTAAAATTGCCAAAGCTGGCCTGTCATTTCTTCTAAGTGCAGCTAACAAGCAATTTGCAAGTTCCTAGGTGAAGCTATTTTGAGAATGAGAAGTTCGTTTAACACAACAATCTGTTCTGAGGGTGAAAAACAAATACACCCATGTAAACAATACTCTTTGTCCCTTGAGAACCCATAAAGGAAAAATGGAAACATATCTAGAAAGAGAAAATTTGATAGGCATATACAATAGCCCTCACTGACCAATGAACTGAGTTTCACTGTATTGCTGACCAACTAGGTTTAACACAGTGCCTTCTGATATTTCCTACAAATATGAGCTTTGTGAATAAAGAATTGGCTTTCTGCATGAAGAAAATGGATTCTCGGCTGATTTACTCCAACATGTGGTGACCCCAAAGACGTGATTAATGCCAATTTAGCACAAAGAAACGAAACAACGGAAATACCCTTTTTACCACCTCAAGCAACTCCAGCTAGAGGTGTCTACAGACACAGCATCTCCAAAGTGTCTGGTTTGTAGGTTTTAACACATGCTGCACTAAGACGAGTCAGGATTAAGCCACTGAAAGTCTTGCTGGATTTTCTTCTTGTTTGCTTCCCCATGCTGCTGCTTGACTTGTGAAATTTCATTTTCCAGCTGCACAATAGTTCATTCAATCTCATAATTTTTACTGACAAGAGAGACCCATGGGGATTCCATCTCTCACAGCTTAGCCCCAGCTGTGAGCTGCATATTCTTCCTCTGCCAGTTCAGGTCTTGAATGTTTTTCCTCAATTTCTGAAGCTCTTTCTGGGCTTGTTCTATCATATGAACTAGGTGCTCATTGTACAATGTCCAGGCATTGCAGCCATGCTGGAACATGAGCTCCAGGCTCTCAATGCACATGGCGTGGTGCTCCAACTGTGCCATAGAATTGTTCACACACTCCTGCCACACTGTGATGTTCTTCTGCCTGGAGGACAGGGGGAGCAGCTCGTACCTCTTCATACTGAGTAGTTCCAGGGGCTGCCAGGCTGCCAGGCACTCAAACTCATTCTGCACGAGCTCAATCTCGAAGGCGCTGTAGTCGTGCACAGGCAGGCAGCTGAGGTAGTTCTTGGTCAGCTG
Source organism: Geospiza fortis (assembly GCF_000277835.1). Lineage (NCBI taxonomy): Eukaryota > Metazoa > Chordata > Aves > Passeriformes > Thraupidae > Geospiza > Geospiza fortis. The sequence continues at coordinate 484,223 of NW_005054437.1, read as the reverse complement.
GTACTGCCGTGTCTCCTCCTCCACCAGTGCTGTGGCCGCCTCCCACACACCTGGCACCTCATAGCCCTGGTCAAAGCAAGGCAGCACATCCACCACCACGTTCCTGGCCACCAGCCCCGGGCCCGACACCTTGGCCGCGGCTGCGCGCACTCACATCTCGCCCAGCGGGACTGCACACGGCTCCGCTCCCCTGTGCGCCTGTGGCTCTCCTCTTCTCCCAAGATTATTTGCAGCAATTAATTTTAAGTACTTAACTAAGTCCTATAGCCTTGAATTTTATCTGCAGCAGTTCTTTAAAGTTTAGAGATAATTTGCTCACGCAAAAAAAAATTTACTGCTGAAGCAGACAGAGTCAGAATACAACCTGACACCCTGTGGGTCATGGTGTTGGTACCAGTCCGAATAAATGGTGGCTGCAGTTTTCCTGGAGTGGCAAATGTAGTTCTGTTGAAGCAGTGATCCTGTTGAAAGGTGTAGTTTTCCTCTGAAGGTCCAGTGGTGGCATAGAAGGGTCTGGTCTTCTTCTGGGAATCCAGTGAAAAAAAGCTCCCTGGTGTTCCAAATCTCAGACTATATCCAGGTAGGAATGCTTGGCTCCTACCCCTGGGCAGAGCATCTCACAATGGGATGATGTAATTTTATCAGTCATGCCGTGAGACTTGATGGCCCATTAACAGCAGATATTTCCTGGAGGGAGGATGGGTCATGGAGGAGATAAAGAACACAGCCCCACCTGGTTTTAACAGGTGGCGATAGAATACGTCCTTCTGGTTGCATCTTGCACTGCAATATAAGACAGTTAAATATTACTTTTCTACATTGTAAGATAGATAGTTTTAAGAGACAAGATGACTCTGACTAAAACAGCTGTGATGAAACACTGATAAACACCTGTTTGTGGGTGAAGAAGATATAGTGTGTTCACCATTGATTTTGTCGAAGATTTTATTGCTCCTTACAATCTATGCTGTTTTATCTTCCACAGATAACACAGAAGAGTCAGTTATGATTCTACATTATGCCTGTTACTGATTGTAAGCTGTTTTAGAGTTTTCCTTTGTTTCATTTTGCTGTCATAGGTACATGGCTGTTTAGAAAGGTGTTATCTCAATTTCCCAAGACGGTAACCACTGATGCATTGATTATAGTATGTAAATTTACTGATTTTATAATAGGCATTATTCATAAGATGTTATTACTGTATTTATAGCCAGCTTCTTATATGCTTTAACATCTCTTTGTGTAATTACCTAAAAGACGTGCACTTTCAGGATCCTTCTTTCTTGTTCTCTAGCTGCTTATGGATCTCTTAGACCAAATACATAAAGGATTGCACTACCTTATCTTATAATGATACACTCATTGTTCTATAACAAAAGATTTGACAATGCTTTATTGTCTGCTCAGTTTTCAGGAACACAAAATTTAAAAAATTAAGTTCCTTAGACACTTCTCTCCACAGAAATCAAAAGCAGCTTTTTTTAAAATTCAGAGGCTAAAATTTTAGCTGATATAAATTTTCTGGCAGGCATTAAATTTGTGGAGGCATACTGGTTTAAAACAGCTCAGAATGTGATTCTAGATTAATGGGACAAACCCCCATGTTTATTGATTATGTAACTGCAAATGCAGATATGTCTCAAGTGCAGCATGCAATGTATGTACCAGCATATAACAAAACTTTCCATGCATATTCAGAAGCAGAAAATGTTCTGTTCAATTTAAATTGTATTATATTTAAAGAAATAAATACTTTTGTGTGTTCAAATAAAGAATTCCACTGAATAAAGTCAAGAAAATATGTAAAATATTAGTTAAAGGAATTACTGATTTTTAGTGAATGGATAGAGAGGTAACCACTTACTTTGTAGGCCACCACCTGAAAATTTAATCCTTTGTGCAGTAAGGCTACTAAAATGAACACCACAAACCAAAATTTAAAATAATCATGCCAAAGCGCTAGGACAACCTCTGGTCTCCAGCCAGAGGTTGTGAAGTGTGTGCTTAACAAGTCACAAGCATTTTTGGGACAATTGATCTGAGGGAAAAAAGGATTACAAGGGCTACACCCCAGTACCAACTAATCACCAGGAAAACCAAGTGGGCTTTAGAAGTACTGAGAGATTGTTTCCTCCCTCCTATTCCTTCTGGACAATAGTACTAGTTCAGGTATTGGGTGCTGGCTTTTTATGAGTACAAAATGAATTGCTTTTGGTGGAGCAAAGCGGGTTTATAGATGAGGAACCAACCAGTTGCTGAGGCATCTCTAAGGCTACAGTCGTGTCTCTGGCTCGAGAAGGCACCAACCTTCCACCTTCTGCCCTGTGGGAGCAAACCCCGCAGAGGCATCGCAGTGTCTTCAAGCGGCCTCTGAGCCCCCTCTGAGCAGAGATGCTGCGGGTGCCGCGGGCAGTCAGCGGCCGCCGCCTCCCCTCAGGAGCCCACAGCAGGGCCGGAGGGCTGCCCGCACAG
>NW_005054437.1:443311-480546 GCF_000277835.1 Geospiza fortis | reverse complement strand
GCAGCCCCGGGCCGTCCGCTCCGCTCCGCGCCCGCAGGGCCCTGGCACAAGGCTGGGCTTTTCCCCCGCCACACAACGCCGAGATACGCGGAGCAGATGCCGGTATATGCGCCTAGCGGACCTCTCTTGGGAAGGGCTGGGGGATTTGGGGGAGGCTGCTTTCGAACCAGCACAGCCGGTAGTTAACTGCGGGCTGCAGTTAAAATTTTAGCAGCAGCAACAGCTTTGCGATGCTTTCCGGGAATGCTGCTGCCTGGGAGCTGATGTTCCAGGCGGCCCGCGGTACGGGCCATCTCTCTCCTAGATGGCAGTGCTGAGAGCCGGATAGCTGCCGGTGTAGGCAATAAAGTGCTGGGAGCCTGGAGTCCTGTGCAGCTGGATTTTGGCAGAGTTATGGGTGGAACGGGATAGCATTCACGTGTGCCCTGTGAGCTGATTTGCAATTATGACAATTTTTTCCTTCAAACTTTACATACGGCTGTCTTGTTATGCAGTTACGTTTTGGTGAGGCTGGGATTGTTACATTATGTGAGAAAGGAAAAACGAATGCAGTAGGTTAAGCCTTTTTGTATTGCAGTGTTATTTACAAAGTTGTCGAGGTTCGGATCCAGTTCAGCTGGCTGCCACCTGATTGGCAACGATTTACAGCTGGTGGTCAGGTTCTGTATTTGGGTTAGAGCAACAAATCACACATTCAGAAGAAATGTGGCTGCATTATCCTCTTTTTTTTTTTTTTTTTTTTGTTTACTTCCAACATGTTGCATATACTGAGGAAGCAATTTTTTTATTTGATCGCAATTCTTTGTTAGTCAGTTTGAGATGGTAACTTCCTTGTTGTATAAATTGTGCAGTTAATCAGGTTCAAATCTCTGATAGACCCAGAGCTCACGGTGATTTCAGCCCAAGTTGTGTGGTGCATGACAAGGGTGCTGAATTTTACTGTGTGGGATAGCTGAAGCAAATTTTCTCACTGGTGGCTCTGCTTCCAGTTTGTTCCTTTGGAGTAGCAGAATGTAGTGATTTTGCCAATGTTCTCATTGATATATTTGAGTAAGTGTTGTACATCTGAAGCCAAGGATAGTTCAGAGGCTCAATATGTGCCCATTGACAAAGAAAATTTAGCCAGTTGACTTGAATGTGGATGAAATGGACATGAGAACTCTCACTCTACATTTGCATTTAATGAGTTCAAACGTTCTCAGTAGGTATGTACAGAAAGGTAACATCACATCTGGTTGTTTTATTCCTTTTGTTATAATTGAACAAGCATTATTCTCTGTGGGATTGTGTCGTTGGTTTGTTAGGCTTTTTACTTCTTATTTAGCAGTACTATGGTTTAAAGGCTTTAAAATGTTTGTCACTCCACTGCAGAAAGAGTTGCCAACTTGATGTCATGCATGTAAAACTAGAACAAGAGCCTTTAAATAGCAAAACCATCAATTTAGTAACAATTTAGTGTGATAAATGGCAGAATGCACAAAAAGAATGCAAATCTGAACAATTATAGCATGCATCTTTTGGTATTAATATTGATTAAGTACAAAGCGCAAAAGAGAAATAAACACATATAGCTTTTAAGTGCCTAAACTGGTTTGAAATGGAAGAGCTGTTTTCAGTTATGTATTTTTTTTCCTATTACATGGTTTGTGCTTTAAAAACAAGCATGGGGTTGGGGAAAGAGCAGAGAAGAGAAGTTTTTTACAAGCATTTCTTTTGTTTTCTGGATCTCAGAATACCATTATGTAGCAGGATGCTTTCCAGTATCTGCTTTCTCAGTATCTGGAAAGGCAGATGTTGCTGCAGCAGGAGCAATTATACTGATTTGCAGCACAGTTTAAAAAAAAATCTGTTCTTTCTGCCTCTGTCTAAAAAGGTCAGCCATGGTTTGGGCTTGTCAACAGAATACATGAGACAGGGAAGTTAAGTTTGTTCAACAAAGGGAGTGAAGTAATGTACAATTAGGAAATTTCTATTTCAGGAATAAAATTAGTAAATTTCCATAACCAACTGCACTGAAGAATTTCACTTGCTTGGCTTTCCCTCATGACTGCCCATAAGCCAACCCTTTCTGAAAGGCAGGGAGTTTGGTTGGGTTTGGTTGGTTGGTCATTCTCTCCTGTGGAATGTTGAGGCCAAAGGCAGAAGAGGCAGCGGAGACTCGAGGTGTGTAGGCTTTGTAGAAGAGCCTGTCTGACTTGTAGCTTTTCAAAAGGTGCATGACAGAATCCCATAACTGAGAATTTTGCTCTCACAGCTAATTTTCAGTTCTCTGCTTACCCTGTGTAGGCCACAGGAGAATGTGACTGATATGACCCAAGATTCAACCTACGATAGAGCCAGTTTCTTGGTTTAAACTGATGCTTAGAGACTTTATCTTGAGGTTTCAGAGATAATGTGCTTCTACTTTAGAGAATATTTGGGACTTGGTTGCAAAAAGAACATGCAAATGAAATGTTAAGAACTGGAGGACTGATTTGCACTAAAGCATCTTTAGCAGAATCAGGCCAGCAGAATATGTGTGTACTGTATGTATCCATGCTACCACAGAGAGACCAAGCTATGATAGTCAAGAAAGACAAGAGTTTTGAACATCTCTGGAATGTCACAGTATTTTTTATTTCATGATGGAGCTCATGTTCTTTTCAGACTCCTCTCCTAATTCTACCCAGAATTAAGACTGTCTTGATTCTACCCAGAACCAGGCTGTCCTGTGATTTTGAGCAACTTCAAAGAGCTCAATTATTATGGTAATAATCCACATCTTAGAAATCAGGTTCAAGCTCCAGTGATGTAAGAGTCCTGATCTATGACCAGCTAGAATGCCAGTAAAGTAGTATGTTACTGGTTTGTGTCTGTTTTACTTAGTCCTTCCTTCTTTAGTGACCTGCTTCGTGTAACCTGACTCCTAACCTCTTTGGGGCAGGAGCAGCCTTTCCCAAGGGTAGGGACCTTCCCTAAGAGTACAAACTTCCGTAAGTTTCAGTAGGGCTCAGATCCTTGTTTTCAGGATGTAATAGAAAGTATCAGTCTGGTAACCCTGGTTTAAGGTCATGAGTAGCTGCCAAAAATAGTTACTATTTTTAGGAGTTGGATCTCTAGCATAAAATTTGTATTTCTTGTTTGTTTTGCAATTCAGTATCATATTTAGTTTCATTCTGTGTTTCGCTTCTGTGTGTATGGGTATAACAGCAAGACAGTGCAACTTTCTGTATTTTTATATCAATTCTGTCCTGTGGACACAACTGCATGTGCTAACAGGAGCTCATTTTTGACACAAACTCACCCTTCAGGTATAAGCAACTTGCTTAAGTTACAGGGAGATTGTGACCTGCCTTATCTATCATCAGATAAATAACTTTAGTTATTACAATATATAATAAAGGCACTTAGACCATCTTTTAGAAAAGAATGAAATATGTGAGGCTGGGCTCAAACAGCAGTGAGTGCCAGCAAGAGTGAAAACTCATGTAACATGTTTTATGTACATGCATTTGTTTAGGATGATGACTCTCTTTGTAATCCTGTGTGTGCAAACTTGTTACCTCCAGATGGGCCAGAGTTTCAGGCAGGTTTTGAAAGCTTCAGTAAGAAGTTACCAGTCACTGCAGTGTGCAAAGCCTGCTCCTTGCTAGTTTTGCCCACAGCTGATATGCCACCATCTAAACTGATGTCTGTGTGGATGCACTGCTTCATCAAACTGCATAAGCTACAACACAGCTAGTCTTGATTACACTGCTTTTTAAAAATCATTCCAATGTTGTAGTCTGTGTACAGCTAGAATTGTTCTGTGCCTTGATTATCTGCTGATCAGGTTTCATTAGAAGTGCTGATGAGCACCCAGGACTCTGAAGGCAGCAGTTTTGTGCAAGATAAGAATGTTCCTTAAAGAAGCTGATGGGGGATAAAGTTCCTAGCAGACACTGACAGCATACGATGTCACTGTAGTCTAGTCTGAAATTGTACGTCTGAAGGACAATTGGATGTCCTTGGCTTTACAAGTTTTTGCACTGAAGAAACTTAATAGTGGGTTAGAAAGTGCTTTCAGGAGCTGTGTAGATATGTTTGTTTCTGTTCAGTTGCATTATTACAACAATAGAGCAATTAGGGTTTGGTTTTTTTTTCCTACAAGTGAGTGTGAATTTGAAGCGCTCTACATTACAGGAAGACATTTAATTTATCCTGATGAACCTGTGATCTGCACCTATCAGTTCTGAATGACTTTGTTTCCAGAGCTGCTTGGAAGTCAAGGAAATGGATGGTGTAAGCTGTGTAACATAACTGGTTCCAAAGGAGTCTCTGTTTGGAAGCTGTGTGTTCCAAGGCTGTTGGTTCACTGCAGAAGGCTCTTTGAAACCTGCAGTTGACCAAGGTCCCGAAGTTCTTGATGTAATTAAATATGCAAAATATCTCATATGAATAATTTCCATACCCTCACAGAACTTTTTGTTTAATCCCTGAGCCCTTTTGCAGCACAGGCTCCTGTCAATAGGGAACGGATTGGAAGTTGGGAGACCAAGACACTAACACTGCATGTGTTACCCTAAAATACATTCTGCAGTTGTAACCACAATATTGAATACAAACCCAACACAATTTTTGGCAGATAAGTGATCGAATACTGCTCTGAGGAAAAAACCCTATCACTAGTTATTTTAGTGGGCAAGTCCAGTGGACTTAGATTTTTCCATTTCAAAAAGTGGAAGAATTTTATCTCTGCCTAATATTTCCTTTCATCTTCATTATACAGTCCTTGTAAAAAAACAATAAATGCAAAATATGGTTCTATTTGTATTTGTAAGTAGGCAGTTATCAAATGCTGTGTCTCATTCCTATGTGACCCCAAGAGATGTGGGAGATGGATTTATTTAATTGGGAAATTGAAGCCTAATCTACATATGGAAATTCACAAAGATTAGCATACCAAGCTTATTTTCCACACACATGTGGCCCTTATGCAATCAGACTGTGAACTGGAAATGTATATGCCTGAATATTTGGAATGGCTATTCTGGTGTGTAGCCCTGTGTAGCCAGACTCTTAGATTTTAATTGGTACTGCAGCAATTGTTGAAATCAAATCTAAACCTAAAGGAGAGAAAAATAATGAAAGGAGCCCTTTAACAGTGCAAGTAGAGACATAGCAAGAGCACAAAGATCTTTGAGGTACATGTGCTCTGGCAAAGAAACAAATTTTCATCAGTGAACCCAATTTGAGAAGTTAAGGTTAAAAATCCTCTTAGATATCCATTCATTTGTTTGTTCTGTATATGTTGAGTGAACAGAATATTGTCAATTTGGAGGAATACTTTGTATTTACAGCTGCAGATGTTTCTTTGGGTGATGATGTTGTTGCACTTGTGTTGCTAGTGCAGCAAAGTGACTCTGGCATTGGACTCAATCCCTGTGGGTCCCTTCCAACTCAGAATATTCTGTGATAAACATTTGTTACTTCTTGAAATGCATGACTACTGAAATCACAATTTTACCTAGAAATCCCCATGTCCCTAGCTCCAATGAGTTGTGCGTGTCGGGAGATGTCTTTATTCAAGTGTGAGGAGTACAGATAAAGATAACTCATATTAAGTGCTATTAAGAATTAGATATGGAGAATTGGCATATGAATAGTACTAGTCTGTAAAATTAAGTCTGTTAAATATAAAATTGTTTTAAATAAATGGCAAAGGAAGAGTAGACACCTCATAGTAGGGGCTATTGATGCAAAGAAACAAACAAGATGCTTGAAGGAAATTGATCTTTCGAAAACAAAAAGTGAATTATTTGTTAAAAATCATTAAGCAGTTTAGATTTTCTTTCTAGTGCACAAGGTTTAAGTTATGTTTCTCATGTCACACTCTGAAGTAATTGACAGTGGAGTATTTGCACTGTGGGACCACATCAACCCAAAAAATAGTCAAAAGACATTACAACAAATTAAATCTAGCTTGTGAGAAAGTACGGTCTAAAATTGTGAATGAATTTAAATTGAAAAACTTTACTAAAAGAGTGTTTTATTGAGGAAATATACCTTAGGATGTTTTGTTTACCTTCAGTTATTTAATTTTTAATTTTTTTATCAACCTACCTGTATTGTTTTTGACTTTCATAGAAGCAGAGACTTGAAACTTTCACATTCTTAAAGACAGAACAGGACCATTTGTATTTACTAATGTAAGGTTTGTGCACAACTCCATTATTGAAACTATAGCAAACTACTCAGGTTACTGTTTCATAAATAGTTTAGTTCCCTTCTGATTTCCCCTCTTAGCTTAATTCCCTTCTGATTTCACCTCTTAGTGAGGATGGCTTAGATAAATTTAGGTGGTGACTTCATTTGGACCAGTGTACACATCACTTTCTAGATGAGGTTGTATTTTTTTTCTCCCTTAATTTCACACTCCAGAAAATAGTAATCCTTGTGGTTTCTACCCTGAGACAAATATTTCCTTTTCCCCCTCTAGACAATTGCTACTCCACTGGGAAACCATATTCTGTTCATAACACCAGTGATATAACCTCTAATGGTATCTTAGACCTTGTTAGAAAATACAAGTGGCATTTGGTAAAGACCTCTTCTGGATATTGTTGAATACCCAAAACCACTGGGGGAAAAAAAGCTCAGAATTTTGCACAGTGAGGGTATTTGCTCTGAATTTTGTCTCTCAGTTGCTATAAATAATAACCATTTTCATAATAGATGACTTGCAGTCTGTAAAAGCAGGTCATTCCAATTATTACCTTATTTCTCTTCCTGTTTCAATGGCAGGAGATTTTTAGCAGCTAACAGCATTGCAGGCATTTTTAGGTGGATGTGACCACTTCATGGATGCAAGATAAGGGAAAGGTTCCACTGGGGTGTAGGAAGCTTTGTGTCCTTTGGCAAGGCAGGATTTAAAAGGCCAAACCAACAATTGCCTTGGGTCTTCTAGCCCCATTCCTGCCTCCCACCAGCTTGCCTGGAGCACAGCTTTACTTCACTGGTGTGTAATGAGAGCTGTCAAGTGAACATTAAAGGGGTTGGGAGAACAGCACTTGAGAAGTTTCTTCTTTGGTTGAGAGAAGTCCAGGGGAGCAGAACAGCCTGTTGGACCTGCTCACTGACCCCCGCTGGTCTCTGAAATTTGGGTTGTCACAAGCAGTCCATGGGTTGTAGGTTGGTAGTTGTCCTGTGCAGCTGTGGTGACAACACAAACAGCAGAAGCTTTCCCACACTGTCACTCTGGAGACCTGTTCTTACGATTACCTGTTGATTAGCTGCCAACCCAAAAGGCAGGCTGATGGATCTCCCTGCATGTGTTCCATATTTTTCATTTTGCAGCTCATACTGGTGTCTTGGAATTGACCAAAATTTTGGGATAATTAAAATACAGGCATATACTCGCATCAAATGGTAAGGAAAGCAGACCACTGCAGGCCTGCTAACGGCAGTGAGAATCCATATGGGTTTGAGGTTTCATTTTTCTCTACTCTTGCAAGATTTAGGTCATAATGTTTAGGTCAGGACACTTAGAAACAAGCTAGGCATCTTGATTCAGCCTCCCTAAGAGAGTACTTGTTTTACCAGAGAAGTTATTTGAAGCATTCTTGGATATGTGATACCACTTTTGAACTTACTGTCAGTTCACTGAATTACACTTGCCTGTTTGGGTTTTTTGGGTTTTTTTTTGATGTTGTTTTTTTTGTTTTGGTTTGGTTTGTGTTTTTTTGTTGTTGTTGTTTGGTTTTGTGTTTTAATGCAGGTAACATGTGCTTAATATGTTTTTTTCCTCATCCAGAGATGCTAGGGAAGGGAATTAATTTTATTCATCAGGCAGTGCATTTTTTCCTGGTGGTTCTGCAGAGTCCTTTTTTCTTTCAGGAACAGACACTCGCTGCTTCCTTCCTGTACCCTGACTGGTTGAGTATGGCTAGGTTTGTTTATTTTCTTTTGCAGAATGCCTTCCATTTGGTGCTCCAACAGCATCTGTTCCCTTGTTTTCAGTGTCAGTAACAGTGTACATTACCAGACTGGGGCTAGGCTGAAGCTGTCTCCTTCAGGAGCAGAGCCTCCCTTGCCAGTGGAGATCACTGCCACCATTCCATTACCCTGACTGAAGCCTCTGCTCCTTAAGTCTCAGAATAGCAAGCCAGAGAGGTAGAATAATTTAAGTAGTTGCCTTGTTTCATTCCTCTTCTAAACATGGAAATCAGAGCCTGCAAACATTCGTAAGATGAAATGTTGGCACAGACGTGGTAATTTCTGTGAAACTGCAGATGTGACTACTTTGTTATGAAACTGCTGGGAGCTTCAAGAATTACTGTAACAAATCCTGTGACTAAAAAGCATGTAATGGCTATTTTATTGTGCTGATGATTGCTTTTGCACTTCAGAGTCTGTTTGGAATGGTCACATAATTAAAATAGTTATTATTTTCTTTTAAATTAGAAGAGGACTTCTCTCATACTTGCATGATGTCTGTCTTGCACAACAGCAACAAGGAGCTGAGTGCCCAAATACTGTCTGTATTTCAGCCTCTTAGTTATTGCTTTAAACCATGTTTTCAGATAGTGCTCTGTTCTTTGTGGTAAATTACTGCAAGCACATGTAACGTTCTCCATGCTATGTACATTTTCTAACATCCCAAATTTTTAAATTATGGATATTGTCCCCAAAGCAGACCATGGCATTTGCTCTTTTATCCCTTTTGAGCTTTTTTGTATCATGTGCAACAGTGTCTGAATTTGTTAGGAAAAAACATTATCCCTTTGAATTTCCTATGACCTCTCTAGCACTGTAACCCCTCAGACTCCTGATTGGTATCGCTGTCGATCTTGAACATAGTTTTGGCCATCATCACAGGTCTGTGTGCTGCCAGTGGGCAGTAGATCACAAATGGAGATTCAGTGCTCCAAAATTATGTAGTGATGCTAAGTAATGAACCAGCAATTAAGCAACAGTGTTTTATCTGCAGTGTAGTCTGTGCAACTCAGAACATCAATTTTCAGTCTGTTATCCATGAGTAGATTAGATTACATTATATTAGTTTAAATTGAGAACTGTTGCTTTGTGTTAGCCCTAGGCATTACTTTAATGTTAAACTTACTAACTTTAATAAAGGCAGTTTTTAAACCCAAGAAAATGGTGCCAGGGGCGAGATCCTCATGATGCTGATTCTAGAGTTTAGACAGGAGAGCTTATTGTCTATGTATCCAGGATTTAGAAAAATATTTTCTTCTGCTTGGCAAGCTTGCTTCCAAGTCCTGTAATGCTAACTCTTGCTTCACTGTGTTCTATCACAGTCTAGTGGTCTGGGATTTGTAAAGCTGTGCCTATGAGATTGCTGAATACACTGGGAAGAGAAGGCAGTCCAAAGCTAGCTGGAATAGTGTCTGCTGTCATTTGGGAATTTGCTTTATTAAGGCATCTGACTTACTCCCTTGGTTGTTGATGCTGAACAGAAATTGAGAGTAGGTCTATCAGCTAATTTGTCTGTCCTTGAAACCGGATGTTTATTCCAGTTTGGAATAGAGAGTTTCCTATCTGTGTCTACAAGCTTTTCTCCCTTTGTTTTTTCCCAGCTGATACCAATCTCTGCTGCTCTGTGCATGGCTTCCACCCTGTCCATCTGTGCCCTTCACCTCTCCAGCCCAAGTGTCAGCTCCTATAGGTCTGTATTTCTCTTCCTGTCGGAAAGAGCTGAGTAACCTTCTGCCACAAAGGTTTCAGACCAGGGAAGTACAAACTGCTCTCTTTGTCCACTACATCGTGTCAGATTAGCAGCTTCTGATTGATAGCTATATTGCCAAGTATGAAAGAAGCAGCTCTTCCCCAGGAGCTGTAAAATCCCATGGTTGTAAGAGACTTCATCATGGGCTGAAATGAGCTGACGGCCACCACCACAGGATACATGACAGTAATTTGCTTCTAGTTTTTCCATTCCTCTTCTGCAACTGATTGCTATGGACATCATTCTGATTCTGAGAACACAGCAGGTCTTTGGAAACTTCATCCTGGTGTCCTGGAAAATGCCTCATTAATCCAGCCAGCCATTTTTAGGCTTTTTCCTGCATTACTGAACTCAAGCATTGCACTTACCTGGTTGTAATTGCTAATTGTCTTCCTTGGTTGCTGCATGATTTTAGCAGCTGATGCTTCATAAATTACCAGAGGTAGAGATGAGCAGAAATCTGAGATCTTGCTAACGTGTCAGGCTAGACAAAGCCTTGCTTGCTTGTCATAGTGATTCTCATGGTATTGGTCTTTTGCTCTAGAGAAGCATTTCTTTTCCTGTTGTTTGAGAACAGGTCTCAGACCTCAGATCAGTGTAAATTTCAGAACTCCTCTGCTGAGCTAATCCCTCATTGCATTGTTTTGGAGCTGTTAATTGATGATAATTCTGGATGCTTAACACATTTTGTTTGAGGATTTCTAAACCTTTTCCTGTCAGACTCGGAGACACTGGTTCATGGGGGGAGTGGTTTTAGGGAAGCAAAGGGATTGGAAGGTAGAAGAAGCCTTTTCTCTTTTGTATGCAGTGGTGCCATGAAAAGCAAGAGCTGGAAAGGGTGGGAGAGTGATCGTTCCTATCCCCCTCTACACCTGCCAGGCTTTTACATTTGAAGAGTGTGATGCAGAAGCAGACCTCCATCTGCAGATGTTCCCTTTTATGTGAGATAGCTCTCCAAAGAAGAGGGTCTTACATAAATGCCTTTGCTGACCTGTGTTTCTGTGTATATGTGATATCATATCTGTGGACATGTTGTTAACTACTGCACAGGAAAGGAAAAGTGAGAAATCAAAACAGTTCCAGGGCTGGAGAAAGTAAGCATCCCTTTTAGTTGTATGCAGGTCATAATTTCTAAGCAAGGTTTAGCATCTTCACAAAACTTGGACCAAGATCACTTCAGACATTACCCCAAAAGGAAGTTTGGTTTTTCTTCATGTTGAATTTGGATGGCAGAGGGAACAAGGTCAGACTATGTGGTGTTGGCTGGTAAGAAGGGAAATTTCAAGGTCTGTCCACACAGACATAGGTATTTTTTTCTGTCTGAAAGAATTCTGATACTCAGCTGAGGGCAAAAAAGTTGCTCTTCTGTTTTGGTTTGAAGTAGTGTCTAGGGAAGGGGAAAACAGTGTTGGCAGCAGCTTCATTTGCTTTGAGCATTATGCCTGTCTATTCCCTGGAGAACTCATTAATTTTTAAGGCTGTGGCAGCAATAGGATAAATGGATACAGCAGTGATACCCTAATGGTTTGAGATAGTGCATTCATCCTTTTGGGATAAGCAGTTCTGCTTCCTGCAGAGATTGTGCGGCACCCCAAGATCACTGGGTCAGTCTAACCCGAGAAGGCGGCTGTTTAGCAAACAGGAAGATGCCATTTGGTATAATAATGGAAACAAGAAAACTGTTCTTTTTAGAGCATTGTCTGCTCTCTGAATCCCCTTAAGATTCGTTTACCCTGCTACTAAACTCTACCTGTTTGTAGAAAAGGGGTTTATGCAAGAAGGTCAGGCTCTTGCCTGATGGTTTATGCTGGGGAGACAAGTGTGTGTGAAAGACAAGGTTCTGAGTTACATTGATTTCTCCTCAGTAATTGCTAGTCAGGATGAGTGTTGATTGTTGACTTACAGGGTCTCAATGTTGTGAATGGATAAGCTTTTCATACCTGGATATGTTAAAGGTGGTCATGTTTCAGGTACATGTATGTATGGCTCAATGTCCAATTACTTAACCAAATCAAGTAAAATTAAGACAATACTGGCCTACTGTGGGAAATCTTAGACAGGGTGGGGTGGGAAGCTCCTGAGTCCTGACCTAGGAACTGAGTTGCTGTACTCAGCTTCCTTTCTTAGAAAGACACAGCAGACTGCCACTGCCTTCCAAGGCACAGCCTGGACTCTATGAGAAACTTGTGACTTTTTAGAATGGGTAGGTGTAGGGGGATAGAATATAAGAAAATAAGGATAGTGTAGAAAGTAATCTCACCCCTAAGGAGTTGCAGCTGGGCCAATTAGCAAAGATTAGGAACAGGCCTGACTTTAACAGGCCACAGCTGTAACCAATGAGAAGAAGAGTGCTATAAAAGAGTGGGGTGGCTGGGAGAGAAGGGAGCTGGAGTCAGGTGGCTGCTTTGTGCAGAAGAGTCAGTGCTCTGAGGAGCTGCCCACAAGAAACACCCAGAAGGTATGAAACTTTTGTGATAGGAGACAACAGTATGGTACCCCTGCAACAAGATGACAACAGGCAGGTGCTTCAAAGGGGCAGTAATCGGTGCTTGGGCTGGAATAAACAAGCAGGGGAGGCTGTGGCATGGCCCTGGAGCATCCATACCTGTTTGTTGTCACTTGTTACACAGCCACAATGCATGGGGTAGGATAGAATGGGGATCCTTGCATGTCCCACTGTTGGAGCTGGGGTTCATGAGTGGGACAGCTGAGGCCTGAGGCACTCTGTGGGCAGTTCTTGGGTACACATGCACAGCTGAGAAGGTACCCGGAGTACTGAAGGATACAGGAGGCACTTAGGACAGTGAAGGATGGAGGCAGTCAACTGATGGACCTCCATTTGGTATTGAAAGCACTTAATGGCTATGCTTTGAGCTTACCATCCTTACTTTTTAACCCTCCTGGCCATACTTGAGTACTGAGATGATTTAATGCAGATGTGGGTGGTCATGAAGTGCCTCTGCCTGCCCTGTCCATTCTCTTAACAATGTCTAATGCTGCTTCCTCTCTGCACTATTGCAATCCATTTCCAAGAACTGGAAGTCAGAAGCAGTCTGTTCCAGCTGATGAGGCTGGAAGCTGTGGGGGCTCCAAATTAGATGCTAGATAGCTTCTAGTTAAAAAAAACAATGCCAAGATAGCGTGAAATACTCCTCATATAAACATCAAGGGGAGAGTAATGCTTCATCTAATGCAAATTATATTCAGTGTGTAAAGCTCTTATATGTACTGTATATTTCATCATGTTTGCAAGTTTATAGTGCTTGTCTTCTGGGCCCTGCACTGTAAACATCATTGGCCCTGTGATGGAAGAAAGATCAAGCTCTTTAATGCAAGAAAAACAGAGGAAGTATAGATGTATAATGATGGTATAGATGGACAGTGATCCAGACCACAGAAACAGCTTTGTGCTTTGAGACCCATGGATGTAAATGTGAACTCAGACACCCAGAATGAGGGGGATCCCTCATTCTTTGGGGGAGTGCTTGCAACTTGTGTCCCACTGAGATTAGACTCAGGGACACTTACTACCTGCAGGATTCAGCCTTAAATGTCTGCCAAAATGTTTTCTGCCTTTGAAACTTGTAATGGTTCAAAGATTCTCCTTATTTTTAATTTTTTTTTCAAATTTTAATTTATTTTTATTTTTAGATTTAAAACACAAAATCCAATCTACTGTGGCACTAACACTTCCCCCCCACCTCCCTCCCAGAGTCTCTCTTCCTGGACTGAAACCCTGTATATAATTTTTCAGTAAGTTCCTAGTTTCTTTTTGCTAACATATGAGGGATTTAAAACCTAAATGCTGGCAAAACCTTAACTAGCCTATTGCAAATGTGTCACTATTCATTAAGGACTCTCTAGGGTGCAGTATGTTCCTTGGTGGATTGGCTTCCTGGAAATTTAATGGCAGTTTGTGAATTGGCATCCAATTTTGTTTTTAGTCTATCTCCTGCTACTATAGAAAGCAATTTTGGTTCTGATAATTTGAGATGTTCTGTTTTGCTTTGCTTTACTTTCATGTTGTACTTTAGGCAGGAGGATGAGTCAGCTGGTGTGATCTTTGAGAAATAGTGCAAAGAAAAATTTCTTTGAGTCCACTTACTCTTCTAGAAATTAAGCAAGATATTGATGCCCAGCCATCACTAACCAGTTGTGTTCCTATCTCACCTGTTGGTGAAGCTCAGTTAAGTTCAGAAAAGGCACCTGAGACTTGTGTGTAATTCTAGCTTTATTTCTTTCCAGTAATTTTATGGGGGTTGAGATAAGAACTTTAGGGTGCAGTGGGATTTACTTAGTTCCTGGTACATCAGAAGGGAAGATTATTTTGCTTCATCACATTAAAGTGTTGAATTGTTTTTGTTGTGGAATGCTACAATATTCTGCAGTACTTACACAGTGTCCATACAGCGTTTTTGTGCAATAAGTTTCTAAATAATTAATGTGTGGGCATAGTCATTCTGGAATAGTTATTGTTTAATACTCATCCTTTTATATTGTGACATAACTTGTATCTGTAGACAAAGTCATAAATGTTACATAGTTTTGGGGACCTCCAGCTGTAAGACCCAAAGTAGCCTGTGTAGAAGAAATTATTTTGTGTTGAACTGCTTAGAGAAAAGATCATCTTTTATAAAATCAACCCCCCTTAAAAATTACCATTACCATTTTATTTTTATCTTGTTTCTTGTAAAATACTTTCCAGTCACCCTGCTCTTTGTTACTTTTGTGACCTGTACTCTGGCTCACCAGGGAGCACACAGGCAGGCATGCACCTTCTCTGAATCAGCTCAGAATTTCATGACCAGGGCTGCACCACTCGGATTGAGATTCATGTGGGTGGGAAGTGGCATTGTATCAGTGGTTAACTTATGGATAAAGAAAGGGGAAAGCTGTGGCTGTGCAGAGAAAGGGATGCAGTACTGAGTAAAACTGGTAAAAGGGTGACAGGCCATGTGGCTGGACAATATCTCCTGTTTTCATATCAAATTTCTCTGATGCAGCTGCAGACTGCATCACAAGTGTCAGTGCTAATGGCCAGAAGGTGTTTGCTCTCTCTGTAGCCTCTTAGCAAGATGACCTTGAACGATTGTGGGGATTTTGCTGGGGTTGTAAGACTGGACTCAAAACTGACTGTAGATCTGGTATTCCTAATACTCTCAGGAGTCCCAGGCAGAGGGATGTAGTGATTTCGATGCTTGCTGTTGTGCTTTGTGAAATACAGCATGGGAATTGTCCTTACTGCTTGAAGACTGAGAACTAAGGGAGCTATTGTGACCACTTGTAGTGGCAGGCTCTGTAGCAGAATTTTTGTTTGTTGTGTGGGAGGCTTGGATTTCATCAGTGCAGAATTTAATTTCCCCTTTTCACCGAAGCTGGGTTTTTACAGAACTGTAACTCTGTGTATCTTGCAGAATCTGCATGAGAGCAGAGCTGATTTGTGTTGAGACAGATCTCCCACACGGCTGTGAAAACAAGTGCACAAATTCAGAGTAGCTGGGTGTAAATCTGAAGTAACTGTCATGGAGATTGATGTTCTCTCTAGGAGTTAATCTAGATTTACATCAGGGAAACTGTGACCAGAATCTCCCAGGATTCATCTTCACTAGACTTTAGTAGCTCACTAAATTAATTGCTAATTAACTTGAGATGGTTGATTATTGTGGATGCTTCCCACATATTTCTTCTTACTGTCATCAAATTTAAAGACAGAGCTCCACTAGATCAGACCAGATCTTACCTGTTCTGAACTCCTGCTTGTCAAAAGCTGTTCCCTTCAGCAAGATATGAACACTGAGCACAGTCAGCAGACATTACACAAGGAAGTAACTACACTACACTGCAGTCCTGAGGAATCTAAACTTGTGCACATTTGGGTCAAAACCAGTGGGGACTCAGCAGCCCATATTGCTGAAGGCAGTTAGAATATACAAGGGGTTTAGAGAGATCCTGCAGGGTAGTCCCAGATTACCCTTTAGGTTGGCCTTGCCAGTTTCTACAGTGGAGTGGAGCAGTGTGAGACTTGTCCTTGATGTAACTGCAGTAGTCAGTGTGAAGTGGTTTCAGCACTGAGATATCCAAGCACTGGCATGAGCTACCTCCACTCAAAACCCTTCTTCCCTTGTGCGTCAGAAAGCAGGTGCTTTGGTGCTTTGTTAACTCTATGCAAAGGAGAAACGTCTATGTAACGTGAAATATCTCATAGCAAAATACCAGTTTGCACTATTCAACACATTGGGAGGGAAATAGCCAGAGCTATTCCTTCAAAGTCTGACAACATTGAGGCACCCTTACTCTTCAGATTTCACCATCAACGTGACACTAAAAAAGCACACCTTTCTTGTACATGTTTTGTATGGCTCAAATGAAATTGGGATCCCAAAAGGATGGGGTGTCTGATCCTGCTCTAGTCTGGGCAATTAAGTTTTATGACAGCCTTCCTTGAAAAAAAAAATAGATTCTGTTCCAGGCCCCTCCAGATCAGAGGCAGAGCAGGACAGTTAAAGCAAACCAGCTTGAGAACCTCTCATGCCCTTGAAAAATTGTGAAAGGATCTGTTCCAGGCCTGAAAGCAAAACTAAATTAAGCCTCTATTCAATAAAAAAAAACCTTATTCTTAAATAAACATGTTGTTAGGCCCCAAAAGGGAATATGCCTAAACAGGATAAATTTAAAAGTTGCCTTTTCTTTTACAAATATGCTTAAGAACCCCCCAGTCCTTGGGCTTCACTCTGGACTGGTCTGCCTCCCAGCAGCCTGCAGCTTGAACTGGGAGGGCCTGGTCACACTGCCTGATGAACCTGCAGTGGAGATGTCAGGATACAACAAATGGGTGATCATCTTCCCTGCCTGCATGCCAGAGGGAAGGCATGGTGCCAAGCAGATCTGCGCATTAGATGACTAACAGCTCCCACACTGCCAGTGTAGGCAGGGAATATGCAATGCAGCCACATATGTGTCTCTGAACCACACCGGGTGCTTTTTATTCTTAATGTTTGGTTTTGTTTTTAAATAGGAGTTCAGATCTTCGAGCAGGATGTTTATCTCTGTGCACAGAAAACAATATTGGTCATAGCTTTTAATATACGATCAAGTTTTTAGAACGACCAACTGATGTATCTGTTGTGAGTGACATCAGAATTTCAAGTAACTGCTATAAATGCTCTCTAGGATGGCTGTGCATATCATGTGTAATTTTCTGAGTTTACCTTTTTTTAGTGGCTAGAAAATAGCTTTTTTAAGAAAGTGAGATTTTTTTTTCCTTTCCAGTGGGAATATTGTTTTAAAGCTTTGTATTTAATGTTTGGGTTCCTATTTAATTTTTTATTAATACTTTTGCCCTGATTGCATTTTGATCACTCTTTTTTGGGTAAAATTGGTGGGAGGTGTTCACAAAAATCATTATGCTGCAACAAAGGAGTTGAATTTCATTTGATACTTGCTTAGCCTTAGTTTTACAATGTACATGTGGATGTACAATGAGCTGAACCCCCAGGGAAGTCCTGTAAGCAGAGTTCAGTTCACCTCAGCATTTAATCTAGCAGTGAGCTTCCTTTGAAGAGGGTCTCCTTTTCTTTCCCCCAGTGAAGGCTAACCCACACCCCACTGAATTAATTTGTTTTCTGTAAGTTCTGCAAGCTGAAGCAGCCTTGTTGCTGCATAGATAGCTAATACAGGGGGATAGGATGCAGTAGAGGAAACTGAACAGGGTGAAACAGTTTCTGCAGCGGTGAAAGGTTAGATCATGCTAAATGCAACACAAAGTGAACCTCAAGTGTTGATGGTTTGGATGGTGGACTCTTACAAATTCCTCAGGAAATATTAAGGACCCTCTGAGCTAAAAGCTCTACAACCACAGAATGGTGGGCAGTCTCTTGTACTGAATCTGAAAAAAATGGAGAAGCAGGAAACCAAAGACAGACTCTCAGATCACTGAGATACAGAGCTGTGGCCTCAAAACCAGTGATGATCCAGTGTTCAATGAACAAACCTCTCTCATTCCCAGAGTTAGAATTTCTTCAAGTTTATCATGTTTTTACTGACATCTCATAAGGATACAGTATTGTGGAAAGCAGACTTACAGAGCACAGGTAGAGAAGAGGTGAAGTCCTCAGAGGTTTTCCAGGACATGCTTTCATTGACAGTGGCAGAATCTGTCAGTATCTATTTAGTACTGAGTAACTATCTGATGACAAACTAATTTTTGAGTTTAAGAAGGAACAAAGCCCTGTTTCCCTTACAGAGCTATTCAGTAGCCTGTGTTATATGGCTTGGTCTCTATTTACTCTATTTTAAATGCCTGCTTCTGCTTTCTTGATCTCCAAGTTGACATCCTGATCTCTCATCCCTCTTATGTTGGTTTTGCCAGTAAAAATTGCTCTTATGTGGACTAGCAGTTAGAAGGGGTTATGTGGAATAACTGGGATGGCAGCCTGTAGGGGAATAGAATATAAGAAAATAGTGTAGAGAGTAATCTTACCCCTAAGGAGTTGCAGCTGGGCCAATTATCAAAGATTAGGAACAGGCCTGACTTTAACAGGCCACAGCTGTAACCAATGAGAGGAAGAGTGCTATAAAAGAGTGGGGTGGCTGGGAGAGAAGGGAGCTGGAGTCAGGTGGCTGCTTTGTGAAGAAGAAAGAGTCAGTGCTCTGAGGAGTTGCCCATGAGAAACACCCAGAAGGTATGAAACTTTTGTGATAGGAGACAACAGTATGGAACCCCTGCAATAAGATGGCAACAGCAGTCCTCAGATAGTCTACATTATATAAGCTGTGCTTTCCACCCAGGTGGTTAATTAAACTTGGTCTTTAGATCCCGAGACAGAAACCACTTATGTGCACGCTTCATTTTAATAACGTTTTTTTGTTCCTCTGCCCCAAGAGTCTTATCCCTGTCTTCTAGTTTGTCCATTCTCAAGAGGGAGAAAAGGGAATGTAAGGACAAAAGGAGAGTGTGTGGTTCCATGCAGTCTCATTTTGGGCAAATAGTGTTGTCTGGGACTTGTAGATTAAGTGAGGGAATATCTTACAACATCTCTATGGATTGTCTGAATGATGTGTCCTTTGGAATAGGTGCTATATCCTTTCCAAAGAGGGAAAAATGAGCAATAGCAATAAACCATTTTATCATTCTGTATTTCATCCTCTGCAATTGCATTACTGTTCTGTGATGATGCTCCTGCAATTTAACCTGCTTTGTTACCCTGTTAGTGCCAGGGTATGTATATAAATAATTGTGTGTGCTGTACTACCACACTGTAGTACACATTTTTACTTGCACAGCAAGGATTAACTTGGTAGCTTAAAAACTCGGGCTCTTCGTCATACATAGCACAAGTTAAAGTCATTCTTGGTTCCATGTAGTCTGAGTGTGCTTCTGGGTATTTGCTACCAGAAATTTGGCAATTGCTTCTCAGTCCTCTGTGACATCCTCTAGGGGTTTCACACAGCTCAAAATCAGTTGCCAAAATCTTCTCTTGACTTGGAGCCTGATTTTGCTGGCACTTTTGCACATGAGTGCTCCTGTGGCTGGTTGTAGCTGCTTATGTCAGGATAACAGAGGACACACCAGAGTTTCAAAAGGAAGGTCATGCAGTTGTATTGCCTTTATTGTCTAATGTGAGTTGCTTTCTGTAAAACTACTTGGCCTTGAAGGTTTTCCTTGTAGTCAAGGGCAGATGGAATAATGTCTTCTACATCAGTATATAGTAGGTGTAAAATGCTGCCAGATCGCAGCATTGTTTTCACATCACTTTTGCATTGATAATAACTGCAAGGTGTAAGTTAATTGGAAATAAGCCTTTATCTATTTCAGAGGCAGGAGTGATTCCTGCCTTGCTTTAGTGATATTTTCCTTCGATCATTCACATGCTGTTGGAGAGGCAGAAATACAGGACATGTTAGGCAATAGATGGGTATTTCTTTCACCAGTGTAAAACTACACCTGTCCCTAAATTAAATGATGGGGAAAGAGGAAGTAGAGGAGGAATGTTTGAGTTTGGAGGCAGTATAAAGAGGCAGGAGTGATTCCTGCCTTGCTTTAGTGATATTTTCCTTCGATCATTCACATGCTGTTGGAGAGGCAGAAATACAGGACATGTTAGGCAATAGATGGGTATTTCTTTCACCAGTGTAAAACTACACCTGTCCCTAAATTAAATGATGGGGAAAGAGGAAGTAGAGGAGGAATGTTTGAGTTTGGAGGCAGAATAAATTATTAATAATAATTTATAATATTAATAAGAATTAAGTGTGGAGTCTGGCAAGGCACCTGCACTGAATGCAGAATACGACAGTAGAATATAGTTTAGGAAGAGGCAACTCTCTCTTTATAGAGGCGTATAGAGCTTCAACATTAATTCTTGTTTGTTTGACCTTTCTGGAATTGTTGTCATACCAAGTTGTTTGAACACAGTATGCAAAGAAAACAGTTATATACCAGTATTTGAATATTTTCACCACTATTTGAATATTGTGGTGAACTGCAGGCACTAAGGGAAGTCAAAGAAAACATTTGGAGCTACTGTCATTGTAACAGCTCTATGCTAAA
Organism: Geospiza fortis; assembly: GCF_000277835.1. NCBI lineage: Eukaryota > Metazoa > Chordata > Aves > Passeriformes > Thraupidae > Geospiza > Geospiza fortis. Next base: position 460,294 of record NW_005054437.1, on the reverse strand, counting down.
AACTGTGTGTTGTTGTGTTACCTTGTGTAACCACAATAACTAAATGCAAACATTCTTACTCTACTTTTTCAAAAGCACAAACCACTTCTGGCTTGAATTTTAGCTCTTGTCTTCTGCTTGCATTGTACTGAGGTCATGCAGAGTTAATTACATTTCCACTTAGCAGAAGTGATAACCTTTGCTTGCTGGGGCAGCCTGTTCAGATACTAGAGCCCTTCGTGTCAAGACAAGAAGTGCTGTGTAGAAAGGTGTAACATGCTTTATTAGATTACTAATAAGGTGCAGTCTAGGGATGTAATTTGGCCTTCAATAGTGAGGCAAAAGACATAAAGTCCCTTACGAAATCCGTTACTCCTTGGTTCTGCACGTCATGGCAGTTCGGCTGGAGGGACATGAGAGCATTGCAAAGCCTGTTTCTCAGGAGTTGTTGCACACAGCTGGCAGTTATGTCATTGACAAGTTTGAGAGGCAATGGGTGTGCTGATGGTAGACTCAGAACTGTCCACACCATCTTTTCATGGGGTTTTTAAGTTGTTTTTAGTAGGACCTGCTCTGTAAAAGAAGGTCGACTTCCTTTGGGACTTGCCTGCAACACATCTTTTCTGGTTTGAGCTTGGACAGAAGAAATCACATCAAAAACTAACTTAACAAAAACATCTAGCTGAAAATAATCAGTGGTCATATTTTCCTGGGAAGGAAGGTGTTTCTAAGTGGCTATAAAAGTATAAATACCATCTGTATGATGTATTCTTATTTTTTTCTGGTTTTAGAAATAACTTTTGGATCATGTTTGGAGACACACTAGGTACACAGACAGTGATTCTTATTCTTGGACTTACATACTATGTTTGTATTATTACAAATGAAAGAGACAGCATGTATCCCAGCCTTTACAGCCAGTTTCATCCCTCAGTAATCCCTGTCCTGGGTAGCAGAGGATAAGTGCTAAGATGTGCTGTATTGCATCAGGTGATTTTCTGAGGAGTGCCTCACACATTACTCTGCTGTTTTGCTTTTACCTAGATGCCGTCTTCTTGTATACTGGTGTCTTCTAAGGATGTGACTTTTAAATATGTTCTTTAACATACATATGTGCTGCTCTATATGCAGTGAGCACCTCGTGTCCCAGTGTCAGAGATAAAAGCTGCATATCTAAATAATCTTGGATTTATTAGCCTGTTCAGAACCAGCAAGATCATTTTCCAGTCAAAGGATTTCAACAGTAACTCTGTAGGAGAGGACACTTTCAGAATTTAGCCCTTTAAACTCAAGTTCTTAGGAGATTTCTTGATTGGGTTTGTGAGGCACAGAGTACTGGCATCAATATAAAGAGTTCTGTTTGTCTCTGTGGACTTTGGAAGAGACTGAATGAACTGGCCTGATGTTCACAGTGCAAGGTCCTTTAGAAGTAGATGACAAATCACATAAGCTTTGAAGGCAGAGCACTTTATCATCTGGACAAAAAAGGTATCTCTGGCCTCTCCTTTAGCTGAATGTGTGAAGGAGGAAAAAGTCCTTGCAGTTTGTTACGGGTGAATTTCTTTCCACCTGCCTGTATGACCCTTTTTGCCCATGTTTTTGCCATGCTTTTAGTGGCATATTGGGCACATGGTCTCATGTTATGAGGTTATGATGGACTCTTCCCAAATTATGTGTTCAGTTAGACCCACTGTGTGATAAGTATGACACATTCAACAGTCCTTCCCAAAAAAAGGGCTTTTGTCTTGCATTCAGACCTTTAAGCCCTCTTGGAGATTTTAGTGAAATGGGGAGTTATGATTTCAGCTGAAGGCTTTTTTCTTATGGAGCAGATGGCTCCTAAGGGAGCTTAGTTTATGGATTGCCTCCTTTTCCTTAAATATTAAAACATTTTATGATGCATACCCTTTGATTCTGGTAGATTGCAGTTCCTTTATGCAGGCAATAAGCAAAAGCATGTTCATCAATGATAATATGGCAATATACTTGATCTCCTTTCCATGTTTCACCTCACCCCACACATTAGTGGGTTGACTCTTTTTTTATGGATGAGCAGCTCGTCACGGTCTTTTAGAATTTATTGTCAAGAAGAATTGTGTGTAAAAGCCCTGAATGATTCTTAGATATCTGATACTGTTAAAGCTTAGGGTTTTCCTTTATTTTTCAGGATTCTAGTGCATGAAGGACGTAAATGATAATCCCAGAGGACCTTCTGTCCTGGAGCAGGCATCGGAACCAAGTTACTATGTGACTGAAAGGACTGAGTGCAAGTCAGATGGTAAGTAAGACAAGGAAGAGGAGAGTTATCATGCTGTCACTTCAGTACAGATGAAAAACACTGCCATATAGTCCTGCAGAACTTATCCTAATTTTCAGGTTTTAAGTGCTTTGCAAAGCCCAGTTAGCATGGAAGGCAGTTTTTGGCAGATCTTTTCATGATGGAGTATATATTTTAATCTAGCTGTGGTTCTCACATCATTCAGAGTCTGTTTTACCTCCACTGCCTGCTTGATGTCTATGCAATTCTTTCTAGATTGGAATTCTAAGGTAACCTAAAGGATTAAGCCTTTGTCTCTTAAAAGCTCTTTAGGAAGTCCTTTCAAATCCAGTCCATAGCTGTTTCAAGCATTTCTTTTTCTTTCTTTATGATTGGTTCATGGTAAACTGTAAATAGATTAGTTTTGTTCAATCATCAAGGAACTGGGTGTTTTCAAGCCATTCTGGACTTGTTTCTAAACATATTCTGTCTTGTACAGGAAAGTGTTTCCTGTCTGCATAGTGAGGGCTCTTAGAGCAACTAGGGCTTTGAATCCTGCATCCAGTGTAGAGAAACCTTTTTTGGTTTTATTCGTTCATTACCTGATTTATTTACTGATTGCAGTTAATGCTGCCCTTGGACTGGCCTTTGGTACCTCCTTGCAGACTGTTGCAGTTTCTGGTTGTTTTTATGCTGGAGGAGCCAGTGCATCTGACGTGGGTGGGCCCTTGGTACCAGCTCCCCACTGCAATGAAGACCCAGCTTGTGGAAAGAGGATGCTGAAAACCTTTATTAGGGGATGTTTGGAGCGCAAAAGCATGTGCTCTATGCAAATAAGCTGTGGGGGAATGAGTTCTTTATGTATAATTTACTGCTAAAAAAAGTTTATGAGCCGTAATCTTATTTATGCAAGAATCCTGAAAAACTTCAGGTAACTTAGATGTATTTTTCTGGGCATTCCCACCTTCTTTACAAATTAGATATAAGGGGTCGGATTTGGACAATTGAGAATCAATGCCTGCCACTCATTTGATTTGACTGAAAGGCAGAAAGGAGGTGCTGTCTTTTCTGTAAGCTCAGAGAGTCATGTTAGTGTTACACATTTTGGTGTTTTTTACAAACTTGTGTGGATCATTTGAGACCAGGGTTAAACCAAGGCCATGAAACATCAATGAGATGGTGGGTGTTTTATTGAGATGGTGGGTAATTGTGCAAAATAATTGCAAGTCTCATTATGTTAGGACATGTACAAACATACAATAAATGACAAACACACATTTTGCCTCAAAGCACTTATTCTTGATACTTTGGCATAAGTAAAAGCATGATAATTTGTTACATGACGCTTATAGACTATATTAATTTCAAAGCAAGACATGAGCACAAAAACAATGTAGCACCATTCTGCTGCTATACAAAATAATGAATTCAGAAATCACTGTGCTTATCAAATTTATCCCCTTACTGAAATTTGTAAGTAAAAATATGAAAGTAAAATTTGTAAGTAAAACATTGAAATTTGTAGTAAAATATAGTTAAAAGTATGGAGGTAAGTTAAATTTGTTCCATCTACCAACACAGAAACCATACCCCCTCTGTTTTTAGCTGGATAGCTAAAAAAAAAATTATGTTCTATAAATCTGTTATATGATTCTTAGGGCTACTGAGTATGTTCAGAGCTCTTTCATGTTTCACGTTCTATTTCCCATCCACCAATATGACTGCTTTTGGGGGGAAATGTGTGAATGGTACTGATAGAATAACACTATTTATTTATTTATTAATTATTACTTTTCCCCCTCCTGGTTTATAAGGGTCTTCACTTCTTCCCTTTGTGTCTTTGCTTAGGCTTTGACACTGCCCTTCTCATCTCGAGGCCAAAATACCCAGTGTTCGTGCACTGAGCCTGCCGGTTGTTCATAGAAAAGATCTTTAATCCAGCAGTGATTACTGGCTTACACTTTATATGTGGGCAATACAAAGGGAAGTTTTTCAAGCAGTTTTGTTTTTATTGCAGAATAAGGCGTGGGTAGTTCTGCCTTGCAGAAAAGCTTAACCTGGAAAAACCTGGTGTGGGAGGGGAGAAAGAAAAGATCGACATTCATTTAACATGTGACATCAAAGTGGAATAGTTCCAGCAAGGAAACTGTGCTGAAACTTCCCAACTGAATGTGAGTTGAAGGTCATGCACTTCCTTTCATGTTAACTTGGTAGAGGCAGCATGGAAGCATTGCTAAAGCACCATGGGAGGAATTCTGTGTCTGGAGCTACCCCTGGCACGTGTGCTTGATGAAAAGTACCCTGGAAAGGCTTCAGTCTGAGGTGGCTGAGCAGACTGCTTTTGGCACAAGAGGCAAAGGCACTTAGAAAGTATCAGTCATGCTAATTTCAGGAAAGGCTCAGGTGTATAAAATTTAAATCCATGTCTTTAATCTGATGGAACATGCTCCAATGAATGTTTGAAGTAGAAATCATTCTCCAGGCATTGCTGTAGGACTGTAGGCTGGCCCTTGTTTCAAATTTGGCGAAGAAAAGGCTAAAAAAAAGTTCAGCTGTCAGAAACACAATAATAAACTTCAGTATTGCACAAAATACAATGCAGAATGTGGCCAAAGGTCACTTCAATGTTGTAGTACTTCAGTTGAGCAATCATTTACATTCATACAAAGAAAATACTGCTTGCATTGCAGGGCATAGGAGCTAATGAGAAACTTCTAAGGCATGGCTTGATTAGGGTAAGTCGGAGGCCAAATTAAAATTCTGAAAGATTTCTTTGGAAACTGTTAGAATATGTTTATGCCAGCCAGTTAATACAGATGGTGAAGCCATAAAATTATGGACTAGATTGAAAAATGGTCACTCTAAGTAATCATAAGTCTACTTATTTCACTGAACTGCCTCATGTCCACTTGCTCACATCCAGCACAGTGCATGAAGCAAAAAACAGAGTGAGTGAAATGAAACTGGAAGGTGTTTCTGGAGGCTTGAAAAGTTTTGCTGGAGCTGCACAACAGAGCCACAAACTGCTTTTGTGCGGGTGGGAAAGAGGATACAGATGAAAGAGGCCACGTGAGTCTGTGGGGATGAGCAAAATTAACATGCTATTTCTCAAGGAGTGTGCACTTGGGTTGACAGTTTGAATTTGAAACCTTTCAGTCAAATCTTTAATAAAGCAAGTTTATTCTGCAGTGTGTACAGTAAACACTGTAGAAAATTAAACCAATAAAAATCTCAGTTCATCTCTTAATGGCATTTCAGAATCAGAGAGATGGTGAGGATGAGGCAGTTTGCAGTGCCAAGGAACACTCTCTACAAGTCAGGGACCCTGATTTCAATCAAGAGTTAAATTGAAAATCAGTCCATTCTTTTTGACAAGCATCTGTTTGGTAAATTATCATGTGCCAGTTTTAGTTCTATGGTCCTATTGATTTAGATAGTTCTATTGATTTAGAAGTTTTAATACAGTTTCTTTCAGTATTATCATATCTTTATTAAGGGCTGGATAAATTCTTGGGTTTTGGGGGATTTTCTCTGTTAATCCTTTTTACACTTGATCCTTTCTCAAACTATACAGGTGGTGAGTTGACTTGATGCTCTTCGTTCTCCTTCTATGCTCTGCATAAAATTATCTTGCTTCACACTAAGTGAAGGTAATTGATAAACTGGCATTTGTAATTTAAAGGCTTGACCCTGTTGATGGTGTTCCCTGATGTATGTTTACTCCTCTGCCAGCTCCATTAGCCCAGCACAGCAGTCACAACATCAAGGATATCTTATTGTTGAATACCAAGGGTATTACTTTGTTATTCACACTGGGATTTCATACGGCGTTTAAGGGAACTGATTATTTGCTTTCTGAAGAAGTTCCAGTGAAAACTGGAAATTTTGATACCTTTCAGGCATACTGCGTGAAAACACAACAGAATCATTTGCTGATATGTTCCTGGGTTTTACTCTTCAAACCTTAATACAATAATATAATTTGAAAAGTCTAACCATGTACAGAGAATGATGAGCATATACTGACAAAACATTGGGGCATACTTAATATGATAAGATCCAGGACCTCTAGCAGGCAGGCAGCTGTATTTCAAAGGTAGATCACAGAGTCTGGGGTTCTTAAAACAGTTTCTATCCATCCCTATGGAGATTGGTGTCGTAAATCCAAGGTGAAAATACATTCTACTTTGTCTCCACTGCTATGCAGGCAGCAAAATAGTATCTCTGGGCTGTCACTCCCCTCCAGGGATTGTTCAGGGCTGTTCTGCCAATCCTCCTTTCATCATTCATATTAGGGTAGTTCTCCCCTCATTGCTCATGCCTCTTTGTGTAGGTCATACCTTTTAAGCTTGCTCTTTGGCAATAGAGTCTGTCACAGAATATTAATTTGGCCAGTTGTGCTTTGTTAGAGTGAGGTCTGGGTGGCATCAACTTTTTGATTTTGCTTTCCTGTGTTCTGGTGAAGGAAATATGGGCATATGGACCTGAGGAGAGCCACAGCAAACTCCAGTTACAGCCCTGCTCCAGATGGTCACGGGTGAAGGACTGTGGTTGTAGTTTGTTCCTGTTGTGAAGTCAGATGTAGATGTTGCAGCCCGTGCATCATGACAGAAAAGAGGTGGGCATGGGGGGATATTCCCTGAAGTTGCATTGCTCACCTTGGCAAGTCTAACTGTAAGGCCATGTTCCACCCCTGTGAGAGCTGACAGAACTGGAATTCTGTTAGTCCTTGGCCAGCACTGTAACTCTTCCCCATGTGGGACTGTCTCAGCTTTTGTGCAGGTGCAAATAGCATAAATGTCACTTGCAGTCTAAGATTTGGAATGCTGGGCTGTCTTCACACTGCCCAGTTTGTAGTATTTGATGTTCTCCCAACTGTACCTGTATTGTCTTAATTGTGAGTGACAGCAGACACATTTGTGTGCTGTATTCACAGGCACAATTAAAAGAAAGCAAAAGCACGTGGTAGGCAGCAGTTTGAAAACCATGTCAGTCTCAGTTTCAAAAACAACTGCGGTGTTCTCTCGCTGTCAGTGTGAAGTGTAATCCATATTTTTAAGCTGCTTTTGAAAATGAAACTTAGGCCTATCTTTTGAGGAACAATTATTGTTTCAGCAGAACTAGGGCTCTGTCTAGGGGCAGTGGAGCTTTTGAAAATTTTCCTAGACCTTTCAAAATTCTGACCTCTTGATGCCCTAAGTCTATTAGGCATGAGATACCCACTATCATGTTTCCTACTAGAAAAGTGAATCCAAATCCGTGCCTGATTTCTGCGGCTTTGTGTCTGAAAATTTTTAGTAAGAGCTCACAGTTGTAATTGAGAAATGGCAATCACCAGAAAGTTTAACCTTAGTTTTTTTCTGTTTCAGAGTTTAGAGCAAGATATTTCAGAGGAGAGGGAGGGAAGACTCTCTATCTTAATTCTGAGGTTATTTAATACCCAAGAGGAAGGAAGTTTTCAGTATGCTGTACTTCTTGCATATGCTACCTTGTTTGATTTGAGCTACTGCCAGATGCTGTTTTTAGTCTCCACTCAGTCCTTCTGTCAGGCTTTTCACACTCCTCCTCCTCCTGTGGGCTTCTTTTCTATGGCTTTGTATTTATTTTCCTTCTTTCCTCTCTTATCAGATATTCTCTTTTCCATTAATACCAAACATGCACCTTCTTTTGCCATCTGTGTTTTGTCTTCTCCTTTCTCTGCTTATTGTTGCAAGTCCATTGTCCAGTGGTTTTGTAGGACCGAGTTTAATGCCATAGAACACAAATTTTTAAGTCAAAAATACTGAAGAATATCCCTGCTTCAGGTATGTGACATCCAAAACAGTGCAGTATTTTGTACATGTTGTTACATACTAAATTATATGCATGCCTCATGGGCACTGGTTTGGTTTGGTGGGCTGACTGATTAATTAATGGACAAACTAATATCATAGCTGAAAGTCAGCCTGGCAAAACGATTAGTCATTTTTGAGAACAGAACTTTGCTGACACGTCACATGGTCCATATGCAACAGTTTTATAAACTTATTTTTTAAGCGTGTTCTTCAGCAACAGGGACTGTCACAGAAGATAAGTTTGACACCCTTTGGAAATCTAATGTTGCCGCCATATCTCAAACCTCTACTGTTTCTGAAAATCGTGGTTTCTTGACCTCTGCCTTACTAGTTTGCTGACTGAGGTTTCATGCTTCCTTATGCCTGCTGGTGACATCATCATGGGGAAGTGCAAGAAGCCTCAATGGACAAAGTACTTTAGTAAGCACAGCATTAAGAGGTGAGCAGTTGTGGAGTGCCAACCTCAAGAATTAGGGGTTTTAATGGTGGAATGTTTTCTTCATTGTATCACTGGTCTGTCTTGGGAACCTAAGACTTGCTTTGTTTGTGAATCTTATCTCTTTCCACCTGCACATGGTCTCTGATCTTTGTTAACATCTGGGCCTTCTCTGCATCTTCACAAGGAAAACTCTAAAAGGAGAGAGGAGGGACTGCAAGGATTGACAAGTTAAAGACACTGATGGAGAGCAGGCATTGGCTTGTGCTTGGCTGAAGCAGTCTCCCAACCCTGCTAGCTGAGAAGAGTTGTCAAAGAGGTGATCATGGCATGGTCTCAGCCATTAGATTTGTTAGATTTCCAACTGCAGTGTGTTGCACCAGGAGATTTGGTTGAATGCAGCTTGGGAGTTCCCTGTGGCTCTTTCACCACAAAATGAACCTTCCAGCTGAGATCTGGCTGTGTTGCAAAAAGGGAGTCATAGTCAAGCATGTTATTGAAAAATAGAACAGGAAGGCGAGTCAGCCTCTGTGAAGCTTCCTTTTGGAGCATTCAGAGTGGAAGTGAGGAGCTTAAACTCTCAGTTTAAGTGGAGAAAGGAGAGATTCAGGCACTCCATGAGAGGAACATGGAGCTCTTCAACAGAGGAGTTGAGTAAATACTGACAGGTTTGACTCTTTTGCAGTACATTTTCACAACATCTGTCAAGCTTCCTTTAAAAATACCCAGCCAGCTCTGGCTTGACTGTAGATGTTTTTCACACTTCCCAGTGTATGGAATTGGCATTTGAATTTCACAAACAAATCTACCAGCTTATTAAATTCATCCACCTGCTCATGCAAATGGCAAAGCAGTAGGTTGAGTTTGTTCTCATGTGTTTTTCATCCCAGATTTTTGGTTGTCATTTAAGCTTTACAGAGTCTATTCTGCTCAGGTCCCCTGATTTGCTGTATCCTATATAATTTCATCCTTGGGATTGCACCCACCACTGCAGTATGTGGTAGCACTGGGTTGTTAGGCTGTTCTCCCCATGGGATCTGAATGCCTCTTCCCTGTGAGCTGTAGGCTTTCTGTGTGCTGCACCCCATGCTGTGGCAGCAAGCTGCCTCAATATTACTATGTTGTGGTTCTTTGCACCTACCAAAGAGTTTAAAAGGTGTCCTTAATGACATGGATCTGCTATTGCTTTATTTTCAACTCAGCTGTTTAGCTAAAAGAATGTGTTATTTAAAAGAGCAATTTCACCTGAAAGTAAATGGCCAAATGACATTTTTTTTAGTCCCAACAATAGATGCCATTTGCTATTGATGATTGCCACCATGGCACGCTTTAAGTGAGAACAAACATACTACCTCCCTCCAATACACACAAGGCTTTTTCTGAACAGATTTATTCATTAAGCATATGTTCAAAGACTACAGCTATTACCACTTTTAAATAGAACCATTTTTTCATTGCTTTTCATAGAAAAAATACTACAGTGTTGTGAAAAACCTGTTAATGTTCCAGATTCAATTAACTAACATATTCTAGCAAAAGTCCTTTCTACTCAGGTTGTTTAACAATAGAAAAATAAATACTGTGTGTTGGAGGCTGACCTTCAAATGACAGTCCAAAGCTGCTGCTTTGCATAGTCTTTAGCAGTTTGAATGCCTTTACCTCTGTGTGTGTGAAAAAGTTCTCTCACAGAAATTGAAGAGAACCTGATTAGACTGTAAGACTTGGTCCCAGCTTCCTTGCACAGGCAACATACTAGCTGAAACAGGTGGAAGTTTCATCTGACTAATTTTACAGCCTTTTGATAAGAGGGATGGCACTCCTGAAAGACACTAAATGCCTTCCATTTTGTATGCCTTCTGTGGGAGACAAAGACAAATACAGTCCTATTTTTCAGAATAGGTTATTTTTCTTTCTGTCAGGTTTGTGCAGACGTTCTCAAAATGGCCCCTTTTAGCTTCCTGTGTGCTCACTGGTACTGATAGGTTCTGAATGTTCTTTGCCAGCACATTGAAGAGCCTGCGTTATTTTTCTGTACAGAAAAATGCTTTTGCAACAGCTCTAAGGTGAAGCTTCCTTTATTCTTGAGGTTTTTTACACGCTACTAAAGTGCTACTCCTATTGAATGCACATATGTATTTAGGGATGCTATTGTCTGTTCAGCTGATAAGATCATTTCAAGATCTGTGGAGATGAAAGGATGAACTGTGATGTTACAGTTATCCCTCAAAAATAGGACTTGATACTGCCCTGCTTACTCTTTTGTCTTCTGTGCCTCTGCTCAGCATATCTGAAATAGATCACAGGGCTTCTACCTGGACCATGGATAAAATGTTTCTCTTTCCCATTCTTTTTATGATCTTTCCAGCATAATTAATGCTATTGTGGTGATTTGACCTTTGCTGGAGGCCAGGCACCCACCAAAGCCACTCTCCCTCCCCCTCTGAACTGGATAAGGGAGAGAAAATATATCAAATGGCTGATGAGTTGAGATAAGGACTGGGAGAGATCATTCCCCAGTTACTGTCACAGGCAAAACTCAGGGAAATTAGTTGAATTTATTGCCAATCAAAATCAGAGCAGATAATGAGAAGTAAAACGAGTCTCAAAAACACCTTCCTCCTACTCCTCCTTCCTTGGTCTTAACTTCATTCCTGATTCTCTATCTCCTCTCTCTTAGTGGTTCAGGGAGATGGAGAATGGGGGTTATCATTCAGTTCATCACATGTTGTTTCTGCCTCTGCTTCCTCAGGAAAAAGAGTTCTTCCCCTTCTCCAGTGTGTGGTCCCTCCCTCCCATGGTAGGCACTCCATTAACTTCTCCAGCGTGAGTCCTCCCCATGGGCTGCAGTCCTTCATGAACTACTCTGGTGTGGGTTCCTGGCTGTGGTCCCTCAGGAACAGGCTGCTCCAGCATGGGCTCCTCTCTCCCTGGCTCTGCAGGCTCCCCTGCTCCAGCATGGGCTTACCATGGAGTCACAACCTTCTTTTGGCCATCTGCTCTGCTGTGCGTTCCTCCAGAGGCTGCAGGTGGATCTCTGCTCCTCCATGGGCTGCAGGGGAATCCCAGCTCTTGCTCCTCCTGCACTGACCCAGGTGTCTGCAGGGCTGTTCCTCTCAGCTAGTCTCAGTCTCACTCCTTTCTTCCATAGCCATTCAACATTTGCTTCTGTGCCATAACTTTATTCTCCTTAAACAGATTATCCCAGCAGCATTCCTACCATCTGATGTGCTTGGCCTTGGCCAGCTGGCTGGCATTAGAACTGTCAGACATGGGGAAGCTTCTCAAAGAAGCCATCCTTGTACCCCCACCCCAACCCTGCTACAAAAACCTTCTACACAAACCCTTCAGGAAAGGACCAAGCAGTTTTGCTGTATGTAATTGGCATTGGGAGATGAGAGGTGCAAACAAAAAAAAAATTCTTTTAGTAGAATCTTAAACTAACGTGGAGGAAGACAGAGGTGGGAAGGTTTGGAAGTGCCGCACTGGTCTTTAGAAGCTAAGAATGAGATTTACAAGATTACTCAGTACTTTATTCTTCATATTGAAGTCAAGTGTGGGAGGAGACTTGGTATGAGGTGTTTGGCATCTCCTGTTAATGCAGATGAAGTGTTCTGGATAGCATAGCAGAAATACAGCTCTGTGGATGAAATCTTGCTTCCCATTGACACATACTGTCACTCACACTTTGTACAGAGCATCCTAAGGGAAGCAATTGACTACTCAAATTCCAAATTATGTAATATACACAGTGTATTTCAACATGGAGACAAAACTGTGGGACAACTAGGAGTCTGTAAGAATATGTTTGGTGCCTTTGTGGTGACCTGAATTATAAATGTTACGAGGTCAGGAGCTTCTGAAAAGAAAGAAATGCTCCAATCAAGACCTGACAAAATGATGGTTTTTAATAGTCCCAATTTGTGTTGCATAGATGAGGAGCTAAATTCCTGTCTTTTCATCCTCAGAATAGGACACACTATGATGCCTTTTGTACCTGAAGCATGGGGAGGTTTTAAGTGTGCCTCCCACGCATGCAGCATACCTGCACACAAGCAGCCCCTGCTTCCATGCAAGCTCAGATCATCATCATTTCTGCAGCATTTGCTGGAGTACAGAATGAAAATCCCTGGGCTATCTGTGATCCCAGTCTGGAGCCAGAAGTAGAAATGCTCTGCTGATGCATGACCCAAAAAGGTGTTTGCTTGCTAGCTTGGTGACCTGTTGATTAATGTCAGCTCTTGCTACAGTGACTCAACATGAGGCTGTGTGATGTGAGGTGGAGTGGAGCCTTGGGATGCATGAGTCTGTGAGAGGTTTGTTTCTCTGGGTTGTTTTGTAGAGTGAAGCTCGGGATTGCAGACAAGTGCTGCAAAATCCTCCCGGAAGAATTGCAAAGCTCATCACCAGCATGTGCTTTTTTCGTGTCACCTTCTCCAACAGAGAGCCGTAACAACTTGTGCATGTCTGCTTATCTATCTAGACAAAACATTGCTCAGTGCATGTTTCCTCCCTGGGAAGAAGATGAGAAGGCAAGCTGTTGCATCTTTTTAGTTTACTATTTAAGGCTGTGTATCCATGTTGATGAGCACAGTATAGGAACCCAGATAGACTAGACCCAGACTATTGCCACTTTCTACTTGAATTGTTCACTTTTTATGCTCCTGTGTGATCGCTAGGGAGAAGGAGAGCTTGAAACTGTTGCTCTTGTGACATTTTAGTACCCTAAGCATGCCTGTAACGCGAAGGGACTGCAGTTACAGAGGTAGCAGAGTACTGAACTGGAAACAATGATATTTAATTGTGCTGAGTTTCCATTAGGGCCCATAACGGTGTAGCCCTGAGTTGAATAAGGCTCTGATGCAGAGACAAAACTGGTCCTGTTTGTGGATGTCCACACTCTTATCTCTACAAGTATTTATTTCAAGGATTAATTAGAGGGTCTGAGTGACGCTGTTGCTTTCTGAGGCAGCCAAGCTGTGCAAGCATAGCCTTTTTAAATGCATGAAAGAAAGCAAAACGCTTATACTTGGCATAATACCCTTGGGGCTTGTATCAGGTTTATGACTGAAGATGGTTGTTGAGACTGGTCTTGATATAATTTACTTTGCTCAGGAAAGAGAATGTCTTTGAAATGAATGTGATAGTGGCTTTCCTAAACGTTTTGGTTTTTGTTTGGTTTTGTTTTGGTTTTTTTTTGTGAAGGCTCCAGGGCATAAGATTTGAATCTCTTAGTAAAGCAGGCTATCCCCTAATGAATGACATCAAAACATTCCCATTTGAACCTGGCAGGAAGCCAGCAAATCACCCCTCTTCTTCAGGGTGCAAACCTTCTCATTCACCAGGGCAGAAAGCAGATCTAATACCTACAGAATACCAGGCCAGTCACTGAGGAGACATTAGAAACATATAGTGGTATTAGCATAATGACTGTAGAAGTACTCTTGAATTTATTCACTTAAGAAAAGAAATATCCTTTTTTTTTTCTTTTTTTTTGCAACAACAGCCATGTGGCAACACCAATTCAGATTGTAGTGGTATGAATAGCAAATACTTTCAAAAGTGTGTGATACTTGTTTCTTTTCATTGTCAGAGTCGCTCTTTTATTGAAGGGGATGTTTGTCTGGTTCTGAAATTATTGCTATTCTTTGATTTATGCATTCAGGCACATGTAAGTATATCCTGTAGTTAAAGTGTAAAGGCACAAAAATTATAATTAGGGTTTGAAAGGGGACAGTTAGTTATTCTGTTTCAGAGAGTTCGAGCCTGTACATTTCGCTCTGCATCGCTGCACCACTGACAGTTCTCCCTGCCTGTGCAAGGCTGATTCAAGAGCAGTCTAAGCCTTTATCTCTTTAACTGTGGAATTACAGAGCTGCTTTGTGGGTTTCCATTTTCAGTGTTAAAGGGAGCTGGCAGCCTGGGACTAATGTGGGACAACCAACTCTACTGAAAGTCAACCTGTGGTCTGTTTACAAAAGCTCAAGGCAGCTCCAAAATCATCACCAGGCACTTGAAAATGTTCAGTGAAGAAAACAGCATAAGAAAGAAATCTGTTCTTTATTTTTAAAAATATTAAATTGAATCCAATATTCAGTGCTAATTAGATGGACCTTCTGTAAGAGGGTTAAGAGGAAAGGAGAAAAGACAAAATCAAACAAAAGAAGCTTTGAATTGAGCCCTGATTGAAAGATGGCAATTGCTAATTATGTGTGGGTGAATTACAAGTTAATGTTCAGTGTCTCTGCCCTCTGAGGGTCTGCATTCACTCAAGACCTGTATTTTCACACCATATTTAATATTTTGTTTTGAAGCAAACACTGCTCTAAGGGCCCTGGCTGCCCTGAGAAATGGCATATCCTTTAACTTGATGTTTCACAGGACAAAAGGAAAAAGGACATTGCCTAACAATGCATCTTGTGGTTAAGACCTGTGAGCATTAGGAGAGCCATTGTGTATTTGACTTAGTAGTGGGAGTATGATTTAGATGTGGACAAAGGCATAACTAGTCTTGTACTGGGAATTAAGAGCAACTTCCCCATTATTAGTAGACAGATAGCAGTTTGTAATGAGTGTATGACCCTGGCAGTCAGACCCTACAGATGGTACAGTAACTCCCATGTACTTCCCATATGGTTGCTTTATCTGACAGTCTCTTACTGCTTCTTGTGGCTCCTAGCAATTCCTCTTTGCGGTCTTTCCAGAGCAGAGAGCCCAAGGATTTTTGTTTTTCTTGTTCCCATCTAAGTGAGGCTCACACCCAATTCAGAGTGGTGTCAGCTGAGGTATCCTGAGCTGCCTTTTCCTAGGAGCTCTGTTTCATATGAGCTGTTATGGACTACAGACTTGGTGAGAGGATCAGGTAAATGACCTTTTCTCTTACTAGGTGAGTTAGGTATATCATAAAGCAGTCAGTATCAGTGTGTAGGGCCCCGGTTACGAGAGGAATGCTGTCTGGAACATCTGGTTTCTTCCAGAAAGGAAGGGTTTGGTGATAGATCAAATGAAGTCCCCCAGACTCACCCTTCAGTAAAACAAAATCTCTGGTGTCAGGCTGCATCCTTCCCCCTCCAGAGATGACTTCATAGGCCAGCATCCTGCCTTTTAAAATTGTGTTTTGCAAATTCTTTTGATTATTTGGAACAAAAATGACTGTATGGAAGCAGGGGACTTTGAAAAGATTGTGAGTTTTACTTTTCTCTTTCCCATATTTCTTTTCTTCTCCAGTTATCGTTTTTCCATGAACTATTTCTTGAGCAACACTACAGTGAGCTACTCTATGTGGTGGGCAGTGGAAGTTGATATTGAAAGACATTTTAATGCTATTATCCCTTCACCCCCTGGGAGTGGATTTTGTCTTTGTATTCCAGGTCTTTAGAGCACAAGCACATTTGCAGAGATTTGCACTAGAATCACTAAAAATAAGACTGAACATTAGTTAATGTTAACTAATCTCCCTGTGAGATCCTTTCTCACAGGGAAGAACAGGCTTACTTACTTTTTTCAGAATCATTAATTGTGTTTAATAAAACAAAATCTTTATTTAGCTCCTTACAAGCCCTCAGTTTGTCTGCTAACAGTAGCAGTGGCTTAAACATTACTCTGAAAATTGTTCTTGTAGTCTGAAAGTTAGTTTCAGAAGTGGTTTTTCAGAAATCAATTTAATAAATTAGGAAACTTCTGGGCATTTTCTTTTTTCATGGCTTACAAAATGTACTGTCCAGAATTCTAATCACAGAAAAAATACTACCTTGCTAATATAATTAAATGTTTATTTCCATATGTACAACTCAACCTAAGGGTAATCTGGACCCTCTGTAATCATGATAAACATGTTTCCCACCATTGCTAGTAGAAGCCCTTTTCTGCACAAGAATTTAGCAGGTAGTAGGAGATGTTGGCTCTTGTTAGACTTGAGTTTTATGGAAGCTGCAATAAAATGCCTAGGATTTTCTCTTCATCTTATTTCGTGATAAAAGTTAGAGCTGGTGGACATTTCCACTGCCGCAACTCAGCTGAAGATGCCCTTAGGAACTGGAATCTATCCAGATGATATTTTCACTCATCATTGTGGCACTTCCCTGTGGCAGCCAGACAATTATGACACAGTAGCTGTTGGACTGTTGAAAAAATCACAGCAACTTGAGAGCTCTTCTAAATCACAGCAAAGAGCCTTGTGCATACGCTGAAATTCGCAGAACATATCAGCAAGCACGTAACATGGGTGACTGATTGGGAATCAAATGAGGTTTGCAGCTTGTTTGATGGCCAGTCTCCTCCTGTTGGAGATGAGGGGGAGGCAGTTTTTCTTGCAGTCTGATATTTCTCTTCTCCATCCCTCTCTAGCAGCTTGCAGGCTTGCTTTTATATGTGACCCTGCAGTACCATAATAATGGTCCTGGGTGAACATGAACATTTTTTCTGCCTTCACCTCTCTTTCTCTCCTCCCACCCACCCCAGATGAAGTGGCAGGTGGACTG
>NW_005054437.1:390220-443301 GCF_000277835.1 Geospiza fortis | reverse complement strand
CAGCAGGGAGCTGCTGAGCTGAAAGGCAGCTATTCTCCTTGCACACTCTGGCATCAGGTTGCTGTTCCCTCGGGGATGGGAAGAGGCTCTTTATGGATGGAGATGTGCAGTTCCCCCCACTCAGCATCCAAAGCGTCTGTGTATTCTTTTCAGCAGAACTTATTTCAGGTAGAGAGGAAAGTTTCTTCTTCGAGTTTGTTAGAAATGTTGCCAGTGAAAGGGGAGAAGCATCGGGCTGGAAGTACGTAGACCTCTGTTATCTGCCTGACTTGCTCACAGATTTTCTGCACGACTTTCCCTCTTTCCTTTCTTTCTCTCTTGATGTGTCTTCCCCTTTTGGTGATTGGAGTTTGGCATAAGCAGCAGCCAGACTCCACTAACTGAGCTTGGAAAGTGCAAGTGTACAGTACTTTTCCTGGCAAGTAGGTGATACCCCTTTTCCTCTGTACTGTCAAAGAACTCCACAGAGAACACTTGCCTTCCTCAGAAGGAGGCTTCTGTCTTTCCCCATGCTACCTGCCTCCCATGGACAAATAAGCCCAAAGGAAATTTGATAATTGTGGGTTATCCTCTGTCACACAAGGTCAAATTAACCATCTCACTGTTAGGGAGTGGCCAATGCAGTGCCTATCTAAGCAGTTTGGTAATGATGAAAATGTTGTGGTATTTTATTACTAATTCTGTTTGTCTTTCAGAACAGAGGACTGAAGTAGATTTTTCTGCATAGAGTAATCAATAACAAGTAGATATTTTATATCAGTGGTTGTACTTACTAAAAGCTCAATTTTAAAGCTGTATGTGCATCATTGTCACTGAATTTCCCCAACCAAACACACAGAAAAGGCAAGCTGTGGGGTGGTGTTCTCTTGAATCTTCTGAGAGCCTGAAACAGAGTCACTGGAGAGCTGTTGAGCAACTGAGTTCCCTTGATGGGCATGTCAACCCATGAATCGGTGTGAACGAAATACAAATATTTCCAATGTGATCTCTTTAGCAAAAATACTCAGCTTTCTGAAATAGAATCCTTGAATGTTAGAAATTTCAGTTGTTCCCCATACAGCTATGAATACCTGCAGCCTGGTTCACCTTGTTCTTACAGTCCGGGGTAGATATGCTTACTGCAAACTAAAAGCATTAGAAATTGTAAGCTGAAATTCATCTCAGATTAAGTAACACACCTGTGTTGCTGCTGTGTAGGCTCAGTCTTGGTGAAGAGTCTTCCATTCCTCTGTAATGTGTCAGGGTGGGTTCCAATTTCTTGGACCTCTTACTTAACTTGATGGTATGTCAGGCTTATTTCTTCATGAGTTCTGTTACAGAGAAGAGTTTGAAGCTTGCAGTCCTACAAAGGACCATGGGATGGATCTAACTGGCTTCCAGTTAGATACCAAAGGGATATCAGGGCTGCTTTGGTGCCTTGCATTATTTAGGGGTAAAGCATGGGTCTGCCGTGCTTGTTCCTTGTGTTTGAATTAAACTGTCTTATGCTTTCTGAAGTAGCTCTCAATGTGGATTTGCATTACAAATGCAAGATCTACCAACCACAAGCTCTTGGCAGCTAAAACTTGGACTTTATCCAAAATGGAATTGGAGGTACTGAGGAGATTGCATTGTTGTAAATCCCCTCTATCTCCAGTCAGTCAGTAGTAGGTAGTTGTGGGGTGCATCTGGGGAGGTTTTTCTTTGCAGTTTTTAATCTGGATGCTTTTGGGGCCTAGGTGTTCTCCTCTTGAGCAGAATTTTACTCGGACGTTTGGAAAACATAAATGCATTTAACTCTTGTAAACAAAGCAGGTCAGAAATCAAGCAGAGTAGCAGTTGTCATGATCAGAAAGGTCAAGAAAAAAAAAGAATAATGGGGGAGCTAGTATCCCCAGTTTTCAACACAGATTATTATATCTGTAGTGTAAATTTTCAACATAACTTATCAGATGGGTCAGGAATGCAGACAGACTCAAGAAGAAGCAGACTTTCTCTGGTGGTGATTTTTATCTGTTTGTAAACAGTAATGATGTCATGTTTACTGCTTAATAAATTAGGTTGCTGTTCATAAAGAAGTTTAGTAGAAATTTCAGAGTGACCCACTAGTTGATTTCCTGCAGAGTGAAGAATGTAAGTACACAAGTTGTGTTTGCCATGCAAGTATGAGAGGTCCCCTTCCTCTTACTTCTTCCCATACCATCACAGTGCAAAAGAAAGCTATTCAGTTTGTATCTTTATCATGCTGCAGTGGCAACCAAAAAAGAGATAGGTATTGGATAAGAAAACATTCTCCTAAAGCTCTGTTCTTTGGATAGATAGGTTTTTTACCCTCCGGCACAAACTGTTTCTTGTTCATGTGCACTCTGAGCTCATTCAGGTTTGATGTGTCTTTGTCTTCCCAGCACCTGGACCTGCCTGCAGTCAGGATGCCTTATGGTGTGTGTATCTAACAAGGTCTTGACCAGATCTGTGAACTACGTTGCCCAGGGCTGTGTCCTGTGTGTGCAGTTGAGGTGCATGTTAAAACTCTTTTTATCAGTGGACTGAGACTCATCTCACTAGAGTACTTTCATCTACTGTTCTTTCATCAATAGCAGTTCTCCCTAGCAGTTAGATGGAAATTAGAGGCAGAGATTTCATTAGGCAGTTGCATTTGGACATCTGAAGATGCAAAAGCCATGAATAGACTTATCGCTTTGGTCTGAAATGCTGGTAATCCTGATGGATGTGAGGTATTGCTGGCATACCTCATACTTTGTTGTGCTTCCACTCTGTGGTCCATTCTTACAAATTCTCACCACATGTGGCCATCCTGAAGATGCGGACAGGTTCAGAGGGAAATGTACCTCAATACACCTGAAACAATTAGGGGCAATGCAGCCCAGCTGCTGTGTTGTGTTGGCTGCTGCAGCTTGAGACTCGGCAGAACAGGTGAGGACCCTTTTGCCCTCCTGTCTTGTGTGTCCTGGAAGGTAAAACCCACAATCCACCATTAACAAAATTTGTATTTCCCAGTGAAGAGGCAGTACTATCCAATCCAGAAGCATCATTCTCACAGGGACAGTGTGATGGATGTACATAAATGTCTAATAACTGTATGAGTATACTGTCTTTTCATTGCTGGGGTGGATTTTCTTTCTGTTATAAAAACAGTTTTGCTGAGGAACAAGTCTTTCTCTCAAAAATACATTGTTAAATTAAGTCTGCCAATGGAGCGGTGCCAATTCCTTGAACATTAGCACCCATGTACAAGTTCCTTTTAAAATGTTAACTTCATTAGGAAATACAGCCAGGATGTGAGGTTCTGAGGGGTTGTTTTCTGTTTTGTTTTTCTCTGAAGGCTTTAAGTATGATTCAGTCGAGTTACAGAGCTGCTAATGCTTCACCCACAGCAGGATTTGATGGGATCGTGGCATGTTTGTTACTGTAAGGCTTTGTTGACTTGCTGGTTATTGCTACAGTGCTTTTTAGTATTTCAGCTAAGACTAGTACTCTAAGCACTTATTTTTCTGAGAGTTATATAGGTGTTTTTCATTCTTCTGCCTGTTATGTACCCACATATGAAGTCAGAAAAAAAATCAGCGGGAGGGGGGGGGGGGGGGGGGGTTAAAATGGGCACTGCCAGAGTTACAGAAGCCAGCTTTTACCTCCCGAGTGAAGGAAAATGTTTTCCTATATAAATTATTCCATAATATGACAATATGTAGTGCTGTGCCTTGTATTTTTGGCAGCTTGTTTTGGTGGCACTGTTTAAGGAAAGGATGCAGGATGAATGGATCCCTGGCATGATGCAGAAAGTGATTTTCCCTGAACAGCAAGGATGAGTTTATGGTGCTGTTTTGAAATTTCAACTTGTTTTCACAAGCCATATGGCTGCTACAGATGTCAGAGACCTTTTAATTCCTCTGCCAAAGGCTTTTTTTTTCCTAGCAAGTATAGTCTTGTGCCAAAGCAGAAGTACTCATGGAACTTGCATCCCCATCTCTGTGATGCAGGAAATGAGGAAGCTATCACATGGATGCTACATTTCACTGCCAGTCAAATCACGAGCAGGGGAGAGGCTCTGTTCATTCCTGCAGGCAGTGATCCTTGCCAGCTCTCTCAAGACCTTCACATTCACCTTGACACAGGAAAGCTTCACTCGTGTTTCACTCATTACCTCGTCTGCAACTGAAAGAATCCTGAGCCCAGTAGGGCAAACCATACAGGAGTATTGGATTCCAAGATGATGTGTGAGTGCTAATTGAAGTATTGTTTAAAGCTGGCATAGTTAAATAAATACAGAACCTGAGGTGGGCATCATTCTATTTGTTAGAATCTAATCTTTGGGATTTATAGGAGAAAATTTTTGAGTGGACTTAAGTTAACATTAGACCTTCTCTTTGTATATCTAAGGCATGTATCTATTTATATGTATGGATTCAACCAGTTCTCTGTTATTTTAGTTCTTAGAACTTTTGCTTTCTGTTGTGCTAGTGAAAATACCTCTTGATAAAAATGTCAGTTCTGCAGAGCTGGAGTCCTGGGCTGCCAGGTGTACAGGCCAGGTCTCTCTCTTATGCAGTGAAAATAATTGGAAGTAAGAGTGATCTATTGTCCTTCATAAAGGGCAGTTGTAAGAAGGAGAATGTGACCCCTACAGTTGTATGGCTGTTACTAGACAACACTGGAATTCCAGGAGTTGGACCTCTAGGCTGTGGAGAGGCACAGATCCCCATGGTTACAGCGTGCCCTAACTTTGACATCTTTGTTGTAGAAGATGCAGTTAAGTGGCCTTCATGTTGTTGTATTGTAGTCAGGGGTTTGTTTCCAACCAGAAATGACCTTGTGAAATCTTAGGCTGTTACAAGCATGAAACAAAGAAATGCTGTTTACCTGCTACATAAGGCAGCACCTTTAGTCAGTTAAAAAAAAGTTCTGAAATATGAAATATTATGACTTATAAAAAACAGCTGAAAGCTGAGCATGAAATCTGCATTCCTTGGCTCCTTGCATTCCTTGGTCTGGTTGTCTTCCCAATGTTTTAGTTTTGCACTGTGTATATTTTATTTTGACATTTGGGGAGGAGTATGCGAGATAGGAAATCATCGGAGCCTGAAAAACAGTAAATATGTTAATTAATCATTCTTAGGAGCAGAGGTGCGTTATTTAATGCAGATAAAGGAAAAGTAGAACTTAAACTATGTTTAGTGAAAATGGAAGGTTAGAGACTTTAGGAGCAAACAATAATAAACTATAAGATAGTAGATAGTTTTGAAGCTTTAGATGTGAGCCACAGGTGCATGTCTCTCTGCAAAGGTAACAAAAATATTTTCTGACACAAAGATTCTGTCCCTGCTAAATTTTCAGATTCTGGTTCCAAAACACAGGACGTAAACATCCCACAAAAATAGCAGGAAAAATTGGCAATCATTAACAAGTATTTTCCTCTCTATTCTTGTTTGAATCTAGTGAGACATGAAACAGTTTAAAAGCTTAAAGCTTTTCACCTTTAAGGACTGAGAGATAGACTTCCTGTGATGTCTAGCATCCAGAAAAACAGCATTAAAAATTAATTCTTACTATGGACAGACCCTCAGCTGATACGAATATATATTTCATTTTATGATTAGAGCTGTGGCTAGTTAATGGTATCTGACTTAGAGTTACAAGTGTGAGACGTTTAGAGAAATGCTTGCTGAGAAGAAGGTTTTGTAGAAACCTGGCCTCAACAAACCAGGTAAGGGCCAATGGTGTGGCCTTTCCCTGGGACACAGGAGGCTGGTTTAGGCTTAAATCTACAGAGTTGTACACAGGGCAGCCTTGGGGCATTCCTCATGTCCAAAGATGTAAGTCAGTAATACTTACACACAATGATTCTGATCTTTCACTCCTCACTTGTAAATTAATTTATATCTACATAGACTCTATTCAAAATACTGTTACTGAGGGAATAGCCACACCAGTGGTTATTTCCACTGAACAGAACAGCACTGCAACATTATTAAATAGCTTTAGAGTATGAATTCATCCAAGAAGTAGGTTATTGGAATAAAGTCTATTTTATTAGTGCCTTAGGACATTCAGCCAAAACCCAGAGTCCCTGAGCACTATTCAGACACATCAGATGAAACAGTCTCTACCTCAGAAATCTATAATCGGATTAGACAAAGCAGACAAATAAAAGAAATAGAGAAATTGAGACAGGAGGGGGCAAAATGGGTTCTCTGCCATCACGTAGCTGGGAAGTGTGTAGCTAGGCAATAGCACAGGTAGGTTTTTTTAAAAAGTAAAAATGAAAAAGTGCAGCAATGTAAATGAGAATTTGTTAACAACAAAGCCCAGAATCTGCACCTCCGGAAAGAAAGGGAAAATAATTTATCCACCCACACTCACTTTTTTCTGATGAAGGCAGGTGAATAAAGCTGCACTAATAGAGTGTGACGCTCACAATCCTGAGCTGCGCTTGCTGAGGCAGAACAGAAAGGTAACCATCGTCTCCAGGAAAACAATAGCCCTGCAGCCCCCGCCGTGCCTGCAGGGTCACATCCCATTCATCCCCTGCCCATGTCGTTTTCACGTGAAGGTTGTTCCCGTCCAGCTGGGATGGAGTCCGTGGATGAAGCTGAAGGACGGCAAGGAGAGCGGAGCAGGAAGGACCAGTCCCTGAAAGCCTCCCAGAAAACAACAGTGCTCGGTTGGCCTCCCCCCTGGAATGGATTGATACCCGGAGACAGCATGTATCTGTTTGTCCTCTCACAGATACTGGTAAGGCAGCTTGCATAGCTTTGGAATGCTGGGACCCCTCTTTTAGGCTGTGCTGGCTTGGGAGGCTTCCTCACTCACTGTAGATGTAGCAGTGGGAATGGGTGCAGTCCTCATTTCTGCAGCCACCTCTCACGGCTTTGCCTTGAGAGCAGCCCCTGCCTTTTGATGTCCCACACTCCCATCCCATTTCCTGCCACCCTGCAAATGCCTCCATTGCCAAATGACCAATATCTCACCAAATCCATTTTCCATAGCTGATATGTATGGGGATCATGACCCATGTTGATTACAAGTGGAGCGGGAGGTGTGCTGTTTAAATTTGTGATGTGGGATGAGCTTATACCTCTCTGTGAGTGTGTAATATAAAGTCATTGCTTTTGTAGTTTAGGTGAACTGTGGCATGTGCAGCACCCTTGAGTGTTTTAAATGAAAAGTTTCCGTGTGTGTATGTTTGTGTGTGTGTATGTATAGTGATACCTATGTGAAACATGGTTGTCGGTGAGAGCTTTGAGAGAGGCCTTAAGAGCCTTTCAATAACATCCTAAGTTCATGGAATTACTAGTTTTGATCTAAAAGTAGTAATCCTGAAAGTTCAGAAGCCAGAGGAACCTGTTGCTCTTTCAGTGTTGCTGTTTCTGGGCAGCCCTTTTGCAAGTGAGGGTCGGAGGGAGCCTGGGTAACTCAGTGATGCACATCTGGTTAGTAGTGGCTGAGCTTGGAGCCATCAGCCTTTTTATTCCTGTTAAGCTACAGCCTAGAAAATACCTGACTTCAAAAGCCAAAGCGATAATCAACGTTAAATCAATGCTAACTAAATTAGTTAATTATGCAGTCTTGAAATGAAAATGAATGTGTGCATAATGAGAGATGCTAATTACGTCTTTTCTGATTGATTGCGCAGCTTCTCGGCATGATGCTGTGGTACAGCACTTACGGGACCATCCCAGCAGCTCAGAATGCCTTCAACCTGCTCTCCTACTTGCTTACCCCATTTAAACAGGCTTTTTCAGATCAAGGGGAGGTAAGTCCCTGTGCTCCTCTCTGGTTATGGACTTGATGTCAGTAGCTTTGAGTGGTCCTTCTAATATCTCTTCTGATAAGTATAATGTGTGTATTTCACGTGTACGTCCTGAAATGATAGAAGAGTTTTCTGAAAGCACATGAATATTTTATCTTTGAGATATTGGGCTGAATTTTAATAATGACTATGACGTTAGGTCAGCACAGCAGATTTTTCATTATGTGCAAATTATTGCAAATGAAACAAAGCAATAGAAAGTCATCTCATTAAGGTTTAGCCCCCAGTAAAGGGAGAGCTGGAATTTAATTTCTTAGGATGAATAGAAGCTTAAATTCTGGAAGAATGGATCAACCCATATTAAAGGTGCAAATCTCAACATAGGCTCAAAAATACTTTTTTGTGGAGTGTTTAGAACATATCTGTGTGCAGGAAATGTATTTCAAGTGTACTAGGTGCACAGATTCAATTATATCTACAGAGCCACCCCAGTAAAATTGCCTAGCTTCTCACCATGACATGATGACATGTATACCAGAATGATTCATCTGATAAATTACTGGTAATTATACCCAGTGCAAATTTTTCTAGTGTGGACAGAACCTTAATTAAGTGGTGAACAGCTACTTTCAAAAATCTGATGAAATATATTTGCTATCAGAATGCTTAGATCCATTGTACATTATCTTTGAGGCAGAGGCTTTGCAGTGCTAATAGAAAATCTGATTCAGTGCCTCTTGTGATTGAAGTACAGTGGAGACTGTTTTCTGTTTTCTCAGTGTTTATGAGCTGCATGTCACCTGCTCTTTTGGGGTTTTTTGAAGGAAGCACTTTTTCTTTTGCAGTTGGCTTTATTATGCACAGAGCTCTTCACAGACTGTTGCCTGTGTCTTATTTGCAGTGGCTCAATCATTAACAAATTGTTGTTCCTTACCGAAAAACACTGATTTGTATAATTTTGACTTGCAATAATTGTCCTTCACAGAGGAAAGTGATTCCTAGAATGCACCACATGAACACCCCATGTAAGACTCTGTACAGATGTTCATGCATATGTTTGAGGACTGTTTATTATAGTACTATTTATTGTGCAGATTTACACTTGAAAAACAGTGTAGTCAAAGAAATCTTCTCATGGTAAAATAAGCAAATGGAAGCTCTTAACTCCAAATTTCTCATTAGCTGTACTAGTAGGAGAAAAACAGAGTGAAATTCCTTGCTCACTGAAGCCCATTGCACCTACTACAGAGACCAGGCTGAGCTACAGACGACTATAAAATGACTAAGACATCGGAATTCGTTCCACTGCCAGTGGTGTGAATTAACCTGATGGTGTTTCACCGAATGTGTAGAAAGCACAGAAAACTCGCTGGATTCTATTAAAGGATCCCCAAACCCAGAAACAGTACTAAACTTTGTTCAAAGCCCTTTACCACAGTTTATAAATCAGCCTGACTGTAGCAATGAAGTGTTGGTCCAGACTGCAAAACTGAGTTGTGGATTCAGATCTCGACTTTGGCAAAAGGTGAAGGTAGGAAGCAGAACTCCTGTTTGCCTTCACAGTGAAATCTGGGCTTTAGACCTTCTGAGATGCTGGGGCTTGGAGATGGTTTCAGTTTCAGTCTTCTCCAAAGCCTGGCATTTGTTTTTGGTGTTGATGGCAGCTTTTCCATGGAGTGAGTATGATATCAGTAAATCTTCATGGGAAACAATACACACTTGGCCAAGAACATGCATGCAGACACTGAACTGTGCCCCTAAATACTTCATGAATCATTGTCTATTCTGTTATTCCACAGAGCCTGACTACGGTTGGGAGTGTTGTGGTATCATACATCCTGCTGTCTTTGGCTTCTCTAGGACTGCTATTTGTAGGATCTCTGGTAAGTTATGATACAGCACAAACTGTATTCATGCCCTTTTTCAGGGAGATTTTATAAGATGTCTTATTTAATGAAAGTTGTTGGTGTTGTGCCCAAGTTGATTGTAAAGCATCATTTTTGTTAAGAGGACAATCATCAATTGATTTCAATGGCAGAAGGAGCTGCTCCAGAGTGCCACTGTTCTTCTGAAATCCTGTTAGATGTAGGCCAAGGCCCCAGCTGCAGAACAAGCTTAAGTGGCACAACTACAATTAATCTAGTTAGCTGTCAGCTGTTGGGGCGCAGCAGTGTGTTGTGTTTCTCCATGGGTTGTGTAAGTGGCACAAAGTTGTGTGCTAGATGGAAAAGCTATGGAGAGCTCTGTCTTGTCAGGGAGCTCTAACTGAATGTGGCTTTTCAAACCCCTCTGTGCTGTTCTTTTAGAGTGGGAATGCTGCTACTGAACATGGAGGCAGAGCATCACTCCTGTCCTTCCAGAGGTGCACCCCAGGTAGCTCAGGAAGTTGAAGCGGTGCTGTACACATGCTGTTTGAGTGAAATACATCCCAGAATCATGGGCCTGTAGGTGGGCAGAGATTGCTAGTCTAATGTCCTGCTTGAAGCTGGGCTGTCGCCAACACTTGATAAAGTCAGCCATGAAATTTTCCGCTCGGGTTTTGAAAGCCTTCAGGGAAGGAAGATTTATCATCTCTTTCTGTGCCTGTGCCACAGCCATGTAGCACTTTTGGGGAAGAGGTCTTTCCTCGTGGTTCATCTGAATTTCACAAATGTAAATGTCTGGGCTGAATTTCTGCAGGTTTGTGGCCATTGTTCCTTGTGGTATCAGCTGGTACTACCAAGAAATGTCTGTCTGCATCTCTGGAGCTGCCCTTCACGTAGTTGCAGGTCACTGTTAGATCATCCCAGCCTCCTCTTTGCCAGACTGAAAAAGCCCAGTTCCCTCCACCTTTTTCCTACACTCCTGACCCTTGACCTCCTTTGAAACCATATACTGGGACCCCTCTGATTTTTCCAAATCTGTCTTAAGTTGGGAGAACTAAATTTGTAGACCATATTCAAGGTGCAGCTCCCTCAGTGCTGAGGAGAGGGTAATACCTCCTTTGATTTGCTGGCCACACTCCCTGCTAGGAAGTAATGTCACATTATATGCCATGGTTAAGTTCACTCAGAGGCAGCACAGTGGCAAAATCTTCTGTTTAGTGTGTCAGGAAAATGGACTTTCTAAAAACTATTCACAAGGCAAAGCAATTATAGTTAATGCCTCCATTATTGTGATCATTGATGTAGGCAAGGAACTTTGTCAGATTCATGCGATTTTCTGGGGGTTTGATGCTGCCTTACCTTATCCAGATTAGTTTTGTCCTCAAAAATAAACTTTTGGTAATTCTGTAATTGCAAATATTAAAAATTAAAAGACAACTAAGAATTGTCAAGAACTGTATGAGTTCCAGATAAATTGGCAGTCATTCTGGAACTCGTACATTCTGGGCTGACAATCTGAATATCAGGGGTGTGATTTTTTGCATATTCAGCTATTTCTTGGTGGATTAAAACATTTATTGCTGACCCATCGTTAGCACAGAAGATAAAGCTAAGTGAAAACTCTTAATGACTAAAAATTCTGATCTCTCTTTGGACAGTTTTGTATATGAGCTCCTTGCAAGTGAACATGAATACCACTATAGATTAAAGTAGACTTGGCCTATTTTTCTCTTGGTTAAAGTTTGTGTAGAGAAAAACATTTTCTAACAGTTTCCATGTTGGCAAGTTTGCGCTGGTTTGTATTCCTGTGGTCTGTGCTAAGACTTTCCTAGCTAGAGTAGGGGCACAAATGTCACTCTGTGTCACCCTGTTCTCTGGATAAGTTGCTGGGCCACAGAATATAAGTGTCCTGTGAGCTCTGGTCTATGGTCCATCTTACCCAGCATGTTCTCTCTAACATAGACATTAGGAAGGAGAGGCTGTTTAGAGAGAGCACATGAGTCTTGTCCCTTCCTGCTTACCTGTCACCTTCCTCTCAGATGTCTGAGGTCATGCTGCTTTGCAATTTGCAAATTTGAAAACATCTGCTTTTATCAGTGTTTGCAGAATAAGGTATAACATAGTAATTGGGAGAACATTGAAAATAGTGCTTGAACCAGGCAGTTTTTTTACAATCCCAGCCTGGTGGACAACAGATTGTTGCATGATGACTGTTTTCTTTATTTTCTCCTTTGTCTCAGCTGAGTGATTTTTCGCTCTCTATTTAGAATTGATTTTAAGCCATGTACTGCCTAGAAGAGACCTTGAAGGAATCTTCCTTTGAGAGTGCCTTTATGACCAAGTCCTTCTTTCCCAATATTGAAATTGACACTGTCCTGCATGGAATCCTAATGTGCTTTAGTAACCTAGGAAGACAAATGTGACCTTTTTAGTGGCACTTTTTAAAATTTAACTGGTCATTTAAAAGCCATGTAAGAAAAGGACAGAAGAGGCTTTTACTGTGGAAAGCAAGACCTGTTCTTAGTTTCAAAAGGATACATGACAATTAAGTATAATTTGTATGGCATTAGAGCATTAGCCTGAGTGATACTACTAGTTCTATGCTAGATGGATGAAGTTGGCCTAAGATTCCAGATCCTGCAATTCAGAGGTGGGCTTGAGATTTTTAGCTGAAATCTGTGTGCAGGATTTGAAGTCTACTGATGTGATTTCCAAATCATCTAGTCTATCACAGCATCTGTGCAATCTGATATGATGTGGAAATTTTTTAGATTCGTGCAATTTCAAACCTTTTGTTAATTTGTAATACAAACTTTCATATTGCATTTGTGTCTTGAAACTTCACAGGATTCATTAATTAATGTTCATATCATATTCAAATCAGATAATTAGATTATAACAGTCTGTGGCCCTGGCCAAAAACTGATATGGGCATTTTGAGCCCCAGGATCAGGTACATCAAAATTAAGGCTTCTTCAAAAAATTATGGGTTTATGCATAAATTTGGGGAACAGTACCTGGTTATTAAAGATGTTCAGCTCAGTTATATTAACTTAAGACAGCTATATGTAAATTTCAGATGGAAAGCCATTAAATCAGGAGAGGGATGATTTGTAGAATACTATAGTGGATTTTTGTTTTGTAAACAAGCCTGGAAAAGATAAGAAACTGAACAAAAGGACAGTGGGATCACATTGGCTTGCATATGATGGTCACAAGCACATTCCACTTCCACTGTATCCCTGAGTTAAGCCTGGCTAGCTCTGTGGAAACCTCTGTGGCCGAAAGCAGGTTTGAATGGGTAGATGTGAATCCTTGCAACACACACCACAAAGCCACTCCGGCATGGAACATTCCTGTTCTCTTCAGTACTCTCCAATTCTAATACAGACAGCTGGAATGCTGCCCCAAAGACCCATGCCCTAGGCCATGTGGAAGGGCTGGCTACAAGCAGAAACTTGTTTAAATGTTTGTTTCCTCCAGGTTTGGCACCTCCTCAGAGCCCCACCAGACCCCCCCTTTCCGGTGCAAGAGGACAGACGGCAGTCTGTGAGCCGGCAGCCCTCCTTCACCTACTCAGAGTGGACAGAGGATAAGAATGAAGATGACTTCCTAGATCTGGACCCTGTGCCAGAGACTCCAGTCTTTGACTGTGTCATGGACATCAAAGCGGAGACAGACCCAGCTACTCTGACGGTTAAATCCGTGGGCCTGCAAGAAAGGTAGGGTACATGTGACTAACAGGGAAAAGTCTGCTCCCAGATTTTCTGGGTTTAGGAGTTGTGTGCCTGGTGGAAGCTTTATTGCCTCTGTGCATGTCACTTTCAAATGTGGTTGTGAAGTCCAGCCACCTGCTTTATTTCCTGTCCTGTTTTCAGTCCAGTCACAAATACAAGCATGTTAGTAAAACAGCACACAGTTTCTGGACAGCTGTCAACAAGTGCTGTTCTAAAGCATCATTTCTTTTCATTGAATACATCTATTTGTGTTTGATCAGTCTCTCACCATTCATCAAGACAGCAACTGCATTGCATGAAATCCCCTATGGAGCAGTAAAAGCTTTTACCTTTGAAAGAGGTGGGTCTCATTGATATATTTTTTTTCCCCTGTTACTTGTACTGGAGGACTAGTCTTTTTCTCCAAAAGCAAACCACAGAAAAAGTGATAGTCTTTTGTATTTCTCATATTAATGAGTTAATCCAGAAGTAAATGAATTATTCAAATGAACCCAGTAATGAAACTTTGGGTGAGTTGGTGTCCACTGCTTGAACCATAAGGGCAGCTTGAAAAAAGGAGTTTTTCAGGCAAGTCAGGAGCTTCTCAGAGAGGTTCACAGCTGGGAAAGGGCAGTTTCAAGATTAAAGGAAAATATTTTTCTGTTTTGTGTCCTTTCAGTTGTCTTAGTGAAATAGAATAAAGGTCTTGATGATAGAATTCCTGCAAAGAAATTCTGCAAAAGTGAGGATTTTATGAATAAAAATGAAGTTACTGAGAGGCCCAGCATAGCAAAGTATCACCTTTCTTTATTTCTCAGTTTTCAAGCTTAATTGGAGGGCTAAGCATAATTAATTCTCATCTCTAAAGCTTAAAACAAAGGACAGAGCATAGAATACAGTGCTGATTTTCTGAAGCTCCTCAGGATGCAGTAAAAAGGAGTGTTACAGAAGAGGCTTTCAATTTGCACTCTTGTGGGTTTCGAATGTTTTTTATTGCTTTATGGCTTGTTATAACATTGTCCTAAAATTTTATACCTTTTATTGTTTTATTCTATCTTTATATGAGATCACAGTAACCTCTGGGGCTTGTCCCTGAAGCTGCTGCTTTGTTGCTTTTTCATTATAGGCAAGATTGGGTTTGAAATACGTGAGTTATTTGTGTTCTTCACTATCCCTGATTTCATTCCATTTCTGTCACTTTAAAGATGTGACATTTTTCCTCAGGTGACTGCTAGCCTACATGAAAGGCACTCTGTATCAAGAGAATTGGGGAGTATTGCTTGGAGAATAATCAATTGGGTAAAGTAATGAATTACAATCAAAAACCTGTCAAATAACTAGAAGTGGGACAATGAAAGCAATTGCTTGAAGTTGTCAAACTAGATACAATGTGAACATTCAAGATATAAACTTGTTTTCAACATACACACGTCCTTGAGAAGACAGACATCATTTCAGGTTTGAGCTGTGCCCTGACAAACTTCACTTACATTACACATTGGTCACTTTTCCTTTATTTGGTGTTGTGTCCCCTACCTGTGCCTCTTTGGCATCCATTCTGCTTTTCTCTTACTTCCCTCTCATTCTTTAGCCACCTATGCAATTAAAAGGGTGGTCAGCAGCTAAATTCAAACACCACTGAATATTGCTGAAGAAGAAATTATCTTATTTCTTCATGCTGAAGAACTATTAATGTAGGTAGTATCTTCTACCTTGAAAGAACCAAAAGCAATCCTTGTCAAATGCATCTGTTTTGGGGGAGAAATGTGGTAGCTGTTTAATAGCACGCACAAGGTGAAATCCTTTGAAAGGTGTCACTAAAGATTCCATGTCTGCCACTGGTGGCATTTCCCCATGGCTGTGAATCATAGTAGGAGGCTGGCTGCAAATTCTTTTGGACAAAATCCTGAGTCCAGGAAAGGGCTGTGATCCAAGTGATGACTTCTGTCCTCTCTGTGAGTTGGTATGCCTGCATGCCTACATGGTTTTTAATAGCTCCTGCACACACCCTCTAACTAAATTTTTTGAGTTGAGATTCATCAAAAATAGGTTTACTGTGTAAATGTATAGAACCTCTACCTAGTAATCATCATATTGTGTGGCTTTATTATTATGTTAAAGATATTTAAATATAGATTCACTGACAGCTTTTGAATCTCACATTTGTCTATCATATGTGAGACAAAAAGAAGTGCTTTAAAACTTTATTCATAGTAAGCATTTTGACTTATTTGGTTTGTTGTGTGGCTAACTAACACAAAAAAATTCTACACTTAAGAGTATCTGTTTATAATGTGACTATTAAAGTGTTGGGACCTTCATTTTACCCTTCTTATGATGTACAGTTGTGGAAAGAACATTTTTGATGGAAAAATTATTCACTGCAGTTGCTTGGCTTTTTGTGTCTCTGTTGAAGTTGAACTGGCAGTTTATCCCAAGATCTTACCCCAATGATGTTTCAGTGTACAAAATCATCTTCTGGTTTTGTCCACACAAGAAGCATCACCCATTTTCTTACAGGTAGTTACCAAAATGCCCCCATCAGAACCAGCTGGGTGATTTCCTAAAGTTGTTCATCTTTCATTGCTGGCAGTGATGGATCCGTTGTAAGCAAACTTTGACTGCTCTGTTTTGCAGGAGAGGTTCAAATGTTTCACTCACACTGGATATGTGCACCCCAGGCTGCTCTGAGCAAGGCTTTGGCTATGTCATGTCCCCCCGGGAGCAGTCAGCCCGGGAATACCTCCAGACGGCCTCGAACATCCTGACTGAAGAGGAGCTGCACAAGAAGGCACTGGATCCTTTCATACTCCAGGCAGAGTTCTTTGTGAGTGTCTGACCTCTCTCTTCCAGGAGCATCAATAAAAATGGGATGTTGTCTCTCCACAGAAGACCTTGGTATAATTTTCTGCCAGTCTAAAAGTAGTACATGCAAACTCTGCTTCTGCCAGTGAAGCATTTCATGCAATTCCCAAATTTGTCATTCCTTTAAATTACAATGTCTGAAAGCTTTCAGTAGTGTTGTCACTTAAAAACTAGAGAATTGATCTGGCAAAACCAACAGCAACAAGAAGAAGAAGTCTTTGTTTCAGAGGAATTTTTTTTTTTGCGCTGATGTGTATTACCTTTTTAACAACAGCAACAACAAAAAATCAGTAGAGTTCAGAAGAAAAGCCTCATTTGCTATAAGCATAACTTCTTGAAAGGTGTCTGGAGTTGCCCTAGGGATGAAATTAGTCCTAATCCACCCTCTTTGCTGTTGAGTACTTAATGTGGAGCTACTTTTCAAATCTAAATGTTCTCTGGTTACCTGAAACACTGTGGCTCTGTCATTCAGCGGGAGCTATAGAAAGTATGTATTACTGGGGTTTTTCTCTGCACAAAAATAAATCACTAGTTGTAAACTACTGAAGTTAATACTGCCATGTCAAATATTCTCTTAAGCATGAAATCTCAGCAGAGCAGAGGAAAATTGTTTTGCAACATTACAGCCCTTTCAGTCTGTCCTCTTCATGACCTCTAAGTGTCTGAAAGGGAAAGACCACTCTGATTATCACTTGCTGTCCTCCCTCCTTGTGCGGTTTCAGGGGTTTTTTTCCCTTCATGAGAATGAGGGATACTCTGGGCTTCTATTTTAAAGTAGAACACAAGGAATCTGTGGTCCTTAATTCCTTTAGTGCTGTACAAGTTAAAGGAAAGCAGCTTTTGTGTAGGCAAAGCCCTGATTCTTTTAAAGTATCTATTGCTCCTTTAGGGAAGGAATGTTCACTTGGTGTCTGAGCTGACTGCTGGACTAGTCCACATACAGTTTCACCAGTCTTTGAGCTACTCTGTAGCTTTCAAGCGAAGAAAATAATGTTAGATGTAGGAAAAAATACACTTAATTTGTCTGAGAGATTTTGAATTAGGTTTCCTGGTGTTTGTAGAATCATCCAGCAGTCAAACCATCCCAAGCTATTTTCATTGTTTAATGAAAACTGAAAGAGCACAAAATGCTGTGTAATCAAAATGTCATTTCGGTAATTAAAAACAGTAAACCAGTTCTTTTTTTATGAAACAGTTAACACTAGCTAGCTCTTCATCGTGTGCTTTCACTCTGTCTAACCTACTTGGTTTTCAAAGTCCTGATCCCAGATGAAGCAAGCAGTTGTTTCATTTTGTAAGAAAAGTCAAGGAGCACATTAACAGGGCTAAATCCTGAAATTCATACAAGATTTAGAGTTTTTACTCAGACAGCAGTCTTGTTGATTTCACCAAGAATTGGCTTGTGCAGTGAATGACTTAAGACCCAAAAACAGCCCATGGAGCTTGGCTCAGGAGGAGTTTGGGTTGACTAAATACCAAGGAACAATTGAGAAAAATATGAAGATTTTGTTCCTATGCAGTTCTCAAAATTGATAGGAAATTACTTCAACAAAACATTTTTGTCCTTATTTGCCTCTGGTTAAAGCCAGCAGTGTGCTCAGTGCTTTGTAAGAAGTGGAGTGCAGATAGTCTTCTAAGGTTCCAGAGCTGACCTCGAATTGTTCCAGGGCAGATTTAGATTGGATATTAGGTAAAAATTATTCACTGAAAGGATGAAGCACTGGAACAGGCTGCCCAAGGAAGTGGTAGAATCACTATCCATGAAAGTGTTTGTAAGTATGGGGATATGACACTTAGGGACATGGCTTAGCAGTAAACATGGAGGCGCTAGGTGAAAGGTTGAACTCCATGATCTTAGAGGTCATTTTCAGCTTTAATAATCTTATGTTTCTGTAGTAGATAGCTCTGCTCATCTTAAATTTTTCCCTCACTTGCCTTACTCAATCCTGATTCCTGTTCCCAGTCTGTCCTGTCTAGTGTGCAGCAGCTGGGATGACCAGCTCTGCCTCCCGGTTCCTGTGAGCCATCTCTCTGCTGAGCCTGGTTAACACATCCCTTCTCTTCACCTGCCTTCTTACTCCAGCTGCTGGAAGGTTCCTGTTTGTTCCCACCTGGCATTAGCCCCTGATTGCAGGGGATGAGCAGTGGGGAACAGGAAGCCACTCCATCTTTGTGTGTTCTTTGCATCAGGGATAGGGAGTGCCGGCAATCCCCGAACCCCCCTTTGCTGTCCTTTTCCATGGAGCTTGGCAGCACGATGAGCAAAGCAGTGACGCT
The DNA here is from genome assembly GCF_000277835.1 of Geospiza fortis. Taxonomy (NCBI): domain Eukaryota; kingdom Metazoa; phylum Chordata; class Aves; order Passeriformes; family Thraupidae; genus Geospiza; species Geospiza fortis. Next base: position 424,831 of record NW_005054437.1, on the reverse strand, counting down.
CCCGCGGCTCCATGGAGTCGGGTCAGCACACCAGCCTGTCATCATGTGTGTCATACTTTGCTGCTGGTGCAAGTCCCCAGCAGATTATTACCTTCCACCCTCAGAGAGGAAGCGATGTGAGTCAGAAAGGATGGTCCATCCTCTTGGAGCAGCATCTTGCGTTCCACCTCTTGCATCGCTCTGTGCCTACACTTACAATTCAGTTCTAATAATATTAGGAGTGAATATGTCATGCGTGTTACTCAATGAATTAGTCACTAGGAGCATTTTCACTTGAAGGATTTCAGAAAAGAAAGTGACAGAAAAAGGAAACATCAATCATACTTTGGTGGTAAGTTGCTAGAGGTACTGTACAATATGTCCCAGCTGACTTCATCACTTTGCCTCCCTCACAGGTAGGACATAATGGGCTTGGGGTTTTTATACCTCCTGTGAATCTAATAATATTACTGACTGTCTCTTATTGTTCATGGGTTTTTTTGTTTTTCTTTTCTTTTAACAGGAAATTCCAATGAACTTTGTTGATCCAAAGGAATATGATATTCCAGGCTTAGTGCGTAAGAATCGCTACAAAACAATTCTCCCAAGTAAGTTTCTGCTTTTTAAGTCACTGAGGCAGGTTGGTTTATTCCACATGCTGGAGGGCTTTGCGTTTTCCTTTCCAGAGTGCATGAAATGTACTGTCACCAGAATATATTGTCCAAAAGCCATGTTTATGGAGCAGCAGCATGGCTTCAAAGCATAAATCAAATTTCCAGAGAGGTACAGAGCATGAAGAACCAAAATGCTGCTGATCCTCAGGGAACTGTAGGTATTTTAGTTATTAGAATTGCATCATTTGGTGCTGCTTAAAAGTTGTACCCAAGAACTTGGTTTATTAAGATTTCTTTGATTAAATTTCTTTTGAAAGACTAAATTCTAGCAGCATTATTTTCCTGACTGATGTTTCTTCAAATGCAGACTGAGAATATTGGCGACTGTCCTGATGGCATCAAGATGACACAGAAACATATTTTTCTTTTCTATTATGTTCGTTTTATTTGTAGGCAGAAACAGGAGTTTAGAGAAACTGTTTGCTACAAATTTTTACAAGTGTCATCATTTTCCCCTCTCTCATACTTTAAGATACTTTGAAAAGTGATATAATTGGATGTCGTGCCTTTTTTTCTTTTTTTTCCTCTAAGCTGTTTTTGGAAGGTGGTACAATCACTACAGTAGTCTTTTGCAAAATACAAAAGGTTCAATGTCAGGTTAACAAATATAAGCGCAGTAAAGTCAAAAATGTCCTCAGCTATACCAAACAGTCAATGAATCCAGATTGAAAATGGTTTCCAAAAATTATTTTAATGTCTACAAACTCCAGCAACTGCAGCCTGATGTGTGAAACTCTTTTGATGACTTTGTAGTCTACCTCAGACCAGAAGTGTAAAAGCATTTAACAGCCTTTCACTATTGCTGTGCTAATGATTGAGGTGATTCATTCAAGTATTAATTTGCTGGTTTTGCTGCAATGGGAAGATTGCAAAAGTGGATATTGATTTCAGGTGCCCAAGGTGCCAGATCTCTAAGTGATCTGTATATTCTGAATTTGGTATCTCTTCATCTCAGCCATATGGGTATCTGCCAGCAGCCACTGTTGTCACTTTGACCTCTTCATCTCAGATAACTCTTTCACCCAGCCATCTCTCTAAATGTTAACAGCTTTATTCTGGCCTCGTTATGATCTGAGGTTTTTTTCTGAACGAACTTTTAGCAACTTTGTCCCTGACTGTAGCCGCAGGATGGCTTGATATTGCTGAGGAAAGGAGAGGGCTGAGGCTCTTATCCCACTGCCTCCATTTCACAGGGCTTGGTGCTGGCAGTAAAGAGGGGTAGAAAGAAGACCTAAACATTCTCTTTACACTTCAAAGCCAAAGATCCCAGGAAACATTAATCTGGTCTGTTTGAGGACAGCATTTCATGCTGCCTTTGTGTTTGTAGTACTGTAAAAATTACTGTGTACTCTGTCCTTAATATGATATTAGGTTAAGCACAATTTTTACATAAATTTTGTTCTGCTTTCTAAGCCAGCTGAAGTTTTTTATTAAAGAGGCACCTGTGGTTTGTTTTTAATATTATCTTGGTCATGTACACTATTGCTGTTTGCTGAGGCCTCTGTCAGGAGAATGTTTCTTGTCAATGGTAACAAACTGGGTAGCACTGGTCAGTGTGGGCCTGTGTCAGGTCCCATTAAAATCAGTGAAACAGCCATTGACTTTGGTAGGAATTGGACTGAACTTCTTAAATGGAATAATGTTGTCTTTTGTCATCTTATTAGAACAAGAATAATGCTTCATAAACAGCCTCAATGAAGGAGACTCAAGTACTGAAGAGACTTAAAATGCAAGAGACTGTTAATATTCTTTAATTTCTCTATAACCATTATATTTGTTAGTAGCACATCTTGGAGTGTGGTTCATTGCAAGATGAAACTGGGAAGGAGTTATTGTCATCTGGCTTGCCTGGGTGCAAGAAATGCATGTTTATGTTTTGGTAGAAAAGCTCTTTGCTATCATTTCACAAACAATATTCTAATGTCTTTGAAGCCAGAATGAGTCTGTTGACCTAACAGATTGAGAATTAATTTCCTGTAGCAGAAAACTGCTTTTCCAGAGTCATGCTGAGACACTGACTCAGGACCAATTAAGGCAGGCTTCAGAGAGTGGGTGAAACTGTCAGAAGGCTGCAAATTACCCCAACCATCCTTTCCCTTTTTTAATGGTCTTAACATAGGGGTTTTCTAAGGCCACTCACATCTGCTGTGATGGCTATGAATGCATGTAAATGTCTTGCTCTACTAAATAATCTTGTGTGTCTCCTTCCTCTGATAAACTATTCCTTATCTCCTTACACCTTTCAGATCCTCACAGCAGAGTGTGCCTTACCTCAGCTGATCAGGACGACCCCCTCAGCTCTTACATCAATGCTAACTACATCAGGGTAAGAGCTCTGTAGCCCAGTGTGTCTGCCCAGCCTATCGGCCACCATTAACATAAACAGAATTGCACCACACACTGGCTTTTAAAGGCATCCTAGCTGATCTGATTGTTCTTCTCTCCTGCTTACCTTAGCTGAAACCCCAATTTCAAAGTGCACCTGTACAGATTCAGACCAGACAGAAACATACTTCTGCAGTTCTTGATGCACAATTCCTTGTCAGCTGCCTAACCAAGGCACTGGATAATCAGCTTGAGTAAGGCTCATGACCTAGCCAGAGTCACCTCAAGGCTGTAGGACACTCTTTGCTGGAATTTCTTGAGTCTGTACTGTGCCTTTGCTCCATGTACACGTGTGCAGGAGAGAGATGGAGAGGAGAGCTGGTGCCATGCAGTCAGCATTTCATCTGGGATAGTTCTCTGGTTTTTTAACCTTCAAGGTTATGGTGGACATCCCTGTTAAAACTGATCTCTTGTTCTTTTGTTGACAGGGCTATCGAGGAGAGGAAAAGGTATATATTGCTACTCAGGGACCGATAGTTAATACTGTCACTGACTTCTGGAGAATGGTGTGGCAGGAGCGTTCTCCCATCATTGTCATGATTACCAATATAGAAGAGATGAACGAGGTAATGCTGTTACATCCAGTCTATATTTTTATCTGTACTCCAGCAGTTATTTTCAGCATAGACACTAAGCCAACAAACAGAAGTTAGTTCAGTGGCCTGTGCAATCAGAGTCAGCATTAAATTCTTCAGGCTCAGAGAAGATGTGGGCTTTTCTTTCACTTCAGTTTACTGTGAGTCCTGTTTTGCTGTCTGACTTGTCCTACTGTTGGTTCTGCCATTTTCCTTCCCCAGCTGACCTGAAACCCCTCCTAACCCAGCTCTATTTGCAGGCAGCCTTTGAAGTTCTTTCTGAAGGAATCAAAAGCAATAGTACCCCATAACTGCTAAGGCTGAATATCTTTAATCAGTAGAGTTGCTGCTGCATTATCTTGCATTTATTATGATTTGATGTCTACATGCACATCTCATTGAGGAAGTACCTGATTTTTGTATGATAATCCACAACTACTACTGACTTGGATATTGAAGACCTTCCCCTGAATGTGTCTAGGGAATGCTTGTGAAATGCTGAAATTTTCTATTTGCCACCTACCATCAATTAAATTGTAGTGATGTTTGTGCTAATCCACCTAAAGTGAATTCTTCTTTTTTTTTGCAGTTTATAATACTGCAGCCCTCCAGCTGTTAATTACTTACCTGCTGAAATCTTTCCCCCATAGCAGACTTGCAAGAACTTTGTGCCTGGGCTTCAGCTCACAGACAGGTAGCTGAGCTCACATCTGCCTTTACTGGCAGTGTAAGATATGAGAAAGTGATCTAGGCATGCGTTGGGCTCTGCATCCTCCCCGCCACTAAGCAGCAAGGCTAGGTGGAGATATTAAAATGTTGTTTCTTAAGCTGCAGCACCATTGTATGTCAGGCTTGTCCTTGAGAACAGATTAGTAATTTAGGTTAGAGATTTTTGTTTGGAGAAGAAGCTTTAGATGCTTAGAAGGCAAAGAATATGGGCAAACATCCAGCATACAGACAGAGTTGTAGCTTACCTGCTAGCTGGAGGCTTAGTGCCCACACTCATGCATGTGTACAAACATTCAGCTTTTCATAGATATAAAGTAAATATGTTCATGTCTTTTTTTCAACTTCATTGAAAAAAAGACATGAACAAGACTGACACAGAATTATGATGCTTTGCAAGTTAAAAATGGTCGATTATTACAGCTGGCTCGTTGGAAATGCCCTGTCAAGGATTGCTGAAAACCATGCAAAAGATGCAGAGTATGTTGCTGATCCGAATGCTTTGTTTTCGCTCAGGTTTGAAATTTGCACCTGCCTGTATCTGAGCAGCAGCACTGAAGCAATAACTTGCTCATTAATCAAAGTTGCCATTTTCTGGCACATACGACATTAAAATGTCGTGACATAGTCAGTGCACCAGAATCTTTCGCAGACTTTGAGGTTTAAAGAAGATGCAGAGGAAATGTTGGTCCTGAATGACATATCTGAAATGTTCTTCAACTATAGTTTTCATAACAAGATTGTATAACAGGAAGGCAAAATGACCTTTATGTCTGGATTGCCTCCTACCTGCACTGACCAAGTGTTTCAACTCTCCTGTCAGTCTTGGGAAGCAGTGCACTGCAGTGCTGATGCACTATAGAGCTGGAGCTTGCTACAGCTTGTATATCACAACAGAGCTGCTGAGTCTTTCCTGATACTTTTTGTGTCAAAAATGTATTGATGTCAGCAATATCAGCCATAAATACAAGGTCCTTTCATACAAACGTCTTCTCTACTCACTCCATTTATCTGCAACACTTTTATTAATAGATGAATAGCAGGACTCAAAGTACAGATTCAAACCCAAAAGTTTTGTTCAGCAATGATGCTAGTAAGAGAGACTTTGTTCTTTCTCAGTGCAATGGCTTCACTAATGTGAGGATTAAAAGCTCTGCACCTCAGCCCTCTGTCACTTCTAATCTGAATTGACAGACAGCCCCCAGAAATGGGTGGGCAATCTTACTCTGCTCCTTTAAGCAGAGCAGTGTCTGTGCTATTGATAGCTGGTAGCACTCTCGACAATTTTTGCAGTGGATTCTGCAGTTTATGAGCAGAGGAGGAAAAAACACCATCTGCATAAATAACTTTACAGAGACACAGTGGGCCACGCTCCCAGTGGGTTATTAACTGATGTACTGTGCAGATGGAACAACTCTGATTCTCCCACACAAAAATTTTGACTCAGTAACTTTGCAAGGTATTTTCTGTTGTTAGTCTTTCTCCTCAAGTGGAATTAGGTTTGGTGGGGGAGAGAAAAGTGATTCAACTTGTTTCCTCCAAGATTGTGTACAGCTGTGTAAAAGAGGAATCTTACAAGCATCATCTTTACTGAGGTTTGTTGAATAGCAGATACCTGCTCCCCTGTGATAATGAAATCGCTTCTTGCATTATCACAAGAGAGCCTTTTTCTTAGCCTCTGCCTGATTCATGTCATTCCATGTTCATGAACTAATTTGTGCACCATATTGAAATGCCTGTCTCTGCCTTTGCATATTGATTAATTTAGAGAAACTAATTATAAAACCAGTCTTTTTTAACCCTCCTTCCAGGATCAGAGGGACCTACAAATTTGCGCTGGCTCATCTTTAGTGTATCAGTGCCACAGAGTTGATCTGCAAATGGACTTATAGTTTCTGTGTTTCCAAGTGCCAGGTTGTGCTGACTGTATCTCTTACTGTTTTTTTGCAAAATCAAATGTAGTAGTCCAATCTCTCTCACAGCTACTGCTGCCTTTTACTTCCCTATCTTTGAAAGATTCTCACAGACAATTTTAAGTGGATTTTGGTACATAATCTATTTTCCCAAGCATCCCAAGTCATGTTATTTTGTGCAAAAATGTATGTAAATGATCATTTTATATTCAGAGAGCACTGAGCCATTATAAAAAATAGAAAAGCTGTATTTTGTGTTTCTACATCAGTATATATGAAGCACAGATATATTGGTAACTAGTGTATATTGTACTAATCATTATTATCTCAAGAAAAAGATTAATTTAAAACACAAGCACATTGCCACCAGCCTCTCTAATGAACCTTCAAAATGCACATCAGTTGCATAAAGATAAATAAGGATGTGTGTATTTAAAAGCATTGGTTAGTAATTACTTGATTTGTGCAGTTTTAATGAAGCAATCAGGCTATTATGAATGCAGCAAAAATCAACTGAAATGTAGTCCCTGTTTAGTAAGTGAAAGATTGTACTTATTATAGAAACAAAATTTATTCATATTCATCTCTGCATGTGCTATATTCAATTTCAGAGGAGAAAAAAACCAAGCCTCCCTTGATACCTGCTTAACTGGATTTGTTTTATATTGCACACAGAAATGCACAGAATATTGGCCAGAGGAACAAGTCACCTATGAAGGAATAGAAATCTCAGTTAAGAGAGTCATACAAGCAGACGATTACCGTTTAAGGCTCATCACCCTAAAGGTAAATCGTTCCAATGTACTTACAGTAGCTTAGCTGTCTAAACCTATAAATGCAGATGTTCAGGGGGAGTTGTGTAGAAAGCTTCTGCACAGTATAGTGCTGGACAAATACCACTTTTCATTACTGAAGTCATTGTGGTTTTGCCCAGTTCACCAGCATGAAAGTTACAGGAAAATCGGCAGTCGGAGGTTTAGGCTGCATGTGTACAGTCTGAAAGCCACCAGGCCAGTTGTAGTAGTGTGGAGTTCACTGGGTAAGAAACCAGTGACTCATTCTGTGCCTTTGTCCTCTGGGTTCATTGATCATTTAGAATGAAATGTCAGCTCACAGAGAGCTTCTTTCTTTGCAAGTGTAGTTTTATATACCAGTAACCATTCTATCATCTTATGGATACAAAGTTTTAGCACTGGTTTAATTTTTTAAGTACTTAGATACTACTTAATCTAAAGTACCAGAGTCCTATTTTACAACTCTTTTCCATTGCTAGGTTCTAGAATATCAAGCTACATGTTTTAGTAACAGTCTGTTTACATAAACTTCATACATCTTTCATCTGCCAGATCTACCCCGACCTCAGTATAACACAACAATTTCTTTCCAAGCTGGAAAAACTCTCCTTTTATCCAACCAGTTTCAAGTCTCTTCAGCCATATGCTAATGGGCAGAAAGCCAGCATATGACATCCCATGTCTGGATTCAGAGCGTAGAAAGTCTGTCACTCATGCTTTTGGCAAAGGTAGCAAGGAGAAAATTGCACTCCATGACAAGTGGGAAGTGAAGAATATCTACATGTTGCAGACTTGTAGCTCATCTGGTTTTGCTTTTAGGTTAGACAGTGGTTTTGTTTTCAGTTCTAGTGGGTCAATGTCTCTTCCTTCCACCCTCAAATGTCAGGATGTGAACTGCTGAGTTCTAGAACTGAAATAAAGATTCCATTTAAGTTACCTGTCCCTAGAGCTGTGCATTTGCCATTTAATGGCAATAGTGGAGCAGCAGCTCTGAACCATGCATACATTAAGTGACTTGGTAGTGAAAACTGGAGAAGCCATGAATTGACTTCAGTTTACCCTTAAACAGGAGTGTTCAGGAATACATGATTACTACATGCTTTACAGAGTAGACTGTCATTTTTCTCTCCGTATAGGGGATAAGATTTGTCAGGTTTTGGGAATTTAGAAAAAGCTCAGGCTATAGGCAAGGCTTGTTTTCTGTTCTCAGAGAAAGCTGCTAGTGTCTAGCCACTGAGTCATGATTTCAGCTATAGAATACGTGTTGTAGACTTCAAACTGTCTATTAAATCTTGCTTCCTCCTAGCTGTTCCCAAGTCTTCTCAGTCCCAAGGAACCATCAATAGAGAATATTTTGTTCAAGTCAAAGCAGAAGTGTACAGAACCACAGAAGTCAGAGTGCTCCAAGCAGAAGCATAAAACTTTTAACACAGCAGACAAAACTAAAGGCATCCAGAGTTCATCACTAGAACTTTGTATGTTTTCTGTTGCTGTCAACCAAATGATTTATGTAGTGATTCATGTTTTTCTTCAGATGACTTTTACTTTTCCCTCAGTGTTATTGACAGCATTTTTATTATAATTTTTCGCAACTGAGTTAAGAATTGGGTGTTCATAACTTCTGTGACTCACACAGAGTCACACATTCAAAAGCAACTGTGTTTCAGAGCAGTGTTGATCTGATTTACTGCAGTGAGTTTGAGTGTTATTCATGATAACTAGTTATGCTCTCTTAAACAAAGTATTTTCTCCCTAGGGTAAATAACCTAAGGCCAGACTCTGTGCTATGATAGTAAGAGTCTCTGTTCCTGAAGTGAGCTAGACGCAGCCTTAAGGATCCTGTGGCTATGCTTCAGTGAGCACTTTAAACCCAGTGTAAGATGGAACATGCTTCAGTGAGCACTTTAAACCCAGTCATTAAACATCTCAATGAAGCTGAGCCTCCCTTTGCCCAGCTCTCTTGTTCTGATCCTTGAGCCATCTCCCATGTGCCCTCACAAGTGTTTGTGACTGTGTGCCAAGCCAAAGGGAGAAACTGATTGATCCTTCTGAAAATTAATCCATCTCAAGAAAGGAAAACGATTTAACGTGATTGCTTTCCCAATCTAGTTCATGGTGAAGCTGTGCAAAAGCTTTGTCCTCCAAAGAGAAGGGTGGAAAATGCACAACCACAGAGCACTCTTAGCATCCAGTGACTGACAACCATAGTGAGAGACTTGGGACTATACGTGACAAACTATTTTCATATTTTTGTGCCTTGTTCTTCAGAAAGAGTTATATTTGTCTTTTTTTTTTCTCTGTTCAACTCATCCAGCCATGGTTTGAAGGGAGGGTTGTGGCAGCTAACGCTTCTGTTCTTGGACCTTTTGCAAACATTTACTTTGCCCTGTGCCAGCTGGCTTGTGCAATGGCTGCAAGGGTAAGGCCGGTTCCCTGGGCACCGTGTTACTATTTTGCACCTTTAGAAATCAGACAGAAGGATATCACTTTGAACACACAAAATCAGAAGCTCGCAGCACTACTTGGCACTCCAAAAAGGAAACGGCACATTTGCTATATTCATAACCATGCTGAGACAGAGAATCAGAATTTGTGTCTCTCAAAATGACCTGGACTGCAGCTAGATACAATTCCCACCTTCCATACTGCCTCTGAATTTCTCACCATGTCTAGAAGAAGAGTAGAATTGACAGGAGACCAATATAAGTCTGTCTGTCAGAAGAGATAGAAAAATAAGCTCCCATCTCTCTCCCTCATCTATTTATCTAGCTATCAGAGACAGAGATATGGCTCCTGGCTCTCTGTCTGTCAAATACATTATGAAAGCAATTATGTCACAAGCACAGCTCTGGCTTTGCTGAATGAATCTGTCAAGAGGGAACAGGACCGCCTGGAGTGTTTTGCACACAGCTCTTGGCACTAAAAGAGCAGAATATTTTGTGGGGGGAGGAATTTTTGGTGTTGTTTTTGTTTTTTTTTTTCATAAGGCAGTTTACTGAAGTGCAGTCATGCAGTCATGATATTTGAAGTCCAGACTTCTGTGTTGTGTGGCTTCCTATTTGGATTTCTGTTCCATTTAACATTCACATAATGGTTGGGGTTGGAAGGGACCACTGGAGATCATCTGGTCCAACTTGCCTGCTACAGCGAGTTCCCCTAAAGCAGGTTGCATGTGCTTGTGTCCAGGTGAGTCTTGAATATCCCAGAGAAAAAGACTCCACAAACTCTCTGGGCAGCCTGTTTCAGTGCTCTGTCACCCTCAAAACATTTTTCCTCTTATTCAGATGGAACTTCGTGTTTCACTTTGTGCCTCTTGTCCTGTAGCCAAGCCCTACTGCAAAGAGCCTTGACCCATTCTCTTGACACCCTCCCTTCAAATTTTGATAAGATCCCCTTTCAGTTGTGTCTCCTCCAAGCTAAACAGGCCCAGCTCCCTCTAAGTGAGGTGCTGCAGTGCCCTAATCATCTGCATGGCTCTCAACTGGACCCTCTCCAGTAGTGCCTTGTCTCTCCTGAGCTGGGGAGTCCAGAGCTGGACACAGCACTCCCCTCTCTGGGGCTGAGTAGAGAGGCAGGATCACCACTCACAATCTGACAACTCTACTTTTCTTAATGCACCATGGGATACCTTTGGCCTCCTTGGCCACAGGGGCACTGCTGGCTCATGGGCAGCTTGTTGTCCACCAGGTCCTTCTCCACAAGGCTTCTTTCCAGCTGGTCAGTCCCCACACTGTACTAGTGCCTGAGGTTATTCTTCTCCACCTGCAGGAACCACACTTGCCATGTTGAACTTCATCGGTTCCTCTCTGTCCAGCTCTCCAGCCTGCCCAGGTCTCATGGAATGGCAGCACAATTTTCTGGTGTTCAGCCACTCCTCCTAGTTTTGTGTCATCATCAAGAAAAGCGCTTGAGGGTATTCTCTACCCCTTCATCCAGGTCATTGATCAGTAAATAGAACAGTGCTGAACCCAGTACTGATCTCAGGGGAAGGCCACTGACTATGGGCCTTCAGCTGGGCCCTTGGCTGCAGATCACAGTTTTTGGACCCCTTCAGCCAGTTCTCAATACATCTCACTGTCCACTCATCTAACCTATGCTTCCTGAGCTTACCTCATGAGGAAGTTACAGGAGACAGGGTCAAAAGCCCTGCTGAAGTCAAGATAGACAATATTCCTGCTTTCCCATCATCCACCCAGCGAGCCATATTGTCATAGAAACCTTTCAAATAGGTCAAGCATGATTTTCCTCCTGGAAGATCCATGCTGAATAATACAGATAACCTTCTTTTCCTCCACATGTTAAGAGGTGATGTGCAGGGTGAACTATTTAATTGCTTTTTCAGGAATGGAACTGAGGCTGACTGGTGTGTAGCCCCCTGGGTCCTCCCTCTTGCTGTCTTTTTGAAGACTAGAGTGGCATTGGCTTTCCTTCAGTCTTCAGGCATCTCTCCTGTTCTCCGTGATCTTTGCAAGATAATGGAGAGTGACTTAGCAGTAACATCTGCCTGCTCCCTCAGCACTCATGGGTAGATCCCATTGGGGGCCGTGGATTTGTGTGTTTCAGGTTTATCTAAATGCTTTCTAACCCAGTGCTTATCAACCAAAAGAAAGTTGGCTTTTTCTCCAGAATTTCTTGCCTTCAAGGTCTGGGATTCCTGCGGGCCAGCATTGGCAGTGAAGACTGAAACAAAGAAGGCATTCGTAACTCTGCCTTCTCTGTATCCTCTACCACCAGGGCTCCTACCTCATTCAGCAGTGGGCCTACATTTTCCCTGCTTTTCCTTTTGCTACTGATGCAACTGAAGAAACCTTTCTTGTTGTCCTTGACATCCCTTGCCAGATTTAATTCCAAATGGGCTTTAACCTTTCTTGTCACATCTCTGCATACTTTGACAACATTCCTATATTCCTTCCAAATGCCATGTCCCCTTTTCCATATTAAATAAATTTCCTTCTCGTGTGTTTTTTTGGGGTTTTTTTTTGCCAGAAGCTTCTTGCTCATCCATGCATGGCTCCTGCCCTCTTTGCATGATTTCTTACCCAGAGAGATGCACCGAAATTGAGCTTGGAAGAAGTGATGCTTGAATATTAATTATTTGTCTTAGATTCCCTGTTTTCTGGGGCTTTAACTCAAGGGATTCCTGGAATTAAGTCCTTGAAGGAATCAAAGTTAAGTCTTCCAAAGTTCAGGCTTGTAATCCCACTTACTGCCCTTGCTCCTTACATGTAGGATCCTCTATCATCTCTTGGTCACTGCAGCCAAGGCTACCCTCAACCTTCAGGGGCCCAACCATGTACTTAACACAAGGTCACCTCTCCTTGTTGGCTCCTCCACCACCTGTGTCAAAAAGATCTCATCAGTGCTCTGCAGCAATCTCCTGGACTCTGTGTGCACAGCCATCTTGTGCTTCCAGCAGATTTATTTAATCTTCTCAGTCTTAAAGGGAAAGCCATGTTTCAGCATCAATTTTACAATGAGAAGTTCTTGTAAAACTTTTGTGCTGTTTGTCTTAACTGGATTGCAGAAAGGAGAAGAGGTCAGAAACCTGAAACATTACTGGTACACCTCTTGGCCAGACCAGAAGACACCAGACCAGGCCCCTCCTCTGCTACAGCTAGTACTGGAAGTGGAAGAGGCCATGCAGAGTGCAGAGGAGAAGAATGCCCCAGTGATTGTTCACTGCAGGTAAATAAATGTTCTGTCTGAATTCCAAGGGTTTCTTTGCATACAGTGACACAGTGCGGAGACTGCCACACAGGCCATCAGTCACACGTGTGAAATGTTGCCCAACTGCTGCTGAAATGTGCTTGGAACCTCAAAGCTTTAATGCCAATAATTTTCTATTACCAAGTGTTGCATTCAGATACAGACTGAGTTGAACATAGAAGCTGGCAGTGGCTCAGTTACTTGTAAGAATAATTTCATTTTATTTGCCTTACCAGTAATGTATGCCTTTGATTATCTTTGAAGGGCCAAGTTGGCAAAGATTAGCATACGTTAGGTGAAATTGAGTAGGAAAGCACATGCAAGCAGACAAATAATAGCATTTGGTTTTAAGCATCAACCCCCCCTGTTTTGTAGAGTCCTTCTTTGCTTTTTTTTTTAATAAGTCATTATTAGGCCAGAGACAATAATTTAAATATAACACATAAATGAAAGAGTGACAAAGCTGATTACAGCAAGTATTAATCAATAGTCAGGACATGTATGCAATTGATAGTAAAACTGAAGTGTCAGTAAGAATCCCTGGCAAAGATGAAAACTTTGGAGCAAAAGGAGCAAAATCTCTACCGTGGTTTATTCCTGATGAAAAAATTGTAATTATCAATCAGAGCAGAATAAAAATAGATGAGGATAGATACTCATCTTCTGTCCTCAGAAAGAAGTGGGATGATGTACTTATCATCTGTAGACATGATGAACCATGTTCTCTTGCACTGCTATCTAGGGAGCATGTTAAGCATCAACAACCACTATTAAATCAGATCTGCTAGTTGATTTTCACCCAAGAGTGGTTTAAAAAAGTTGTTTCATCCACTCTAAACCATTAAAGTTTAATGTAGATGAATTACAGGTCTTGGAAAGTTGGAGAAGCTCCACAGGTCAAAAAGGAAGCCCTGTTTTGCCAGTGTTTAGGAAGGTTAAATGTAATTACTTGAAAACTACAGTCTGTTCTCAAAACAGTTGTTCCAGGTAAATAGCAGAAAGCCTGATAAGAAATGCAGTTTCTCTTGCCAGGGTAATCTTCCATCATTTCAATAACATACATTTTGCCAAATTTATTTTTGTACAGAATATTGCTTAATTTTGCATAATGTTTTCTAGGAAACAGCAGATGGTTGCTCTCCAAAAGCCATAGTAATGGGTATTATACAATGAGATGTTTTTAAAGAGCCTCTTGGCAGAACTGGTTGGTAGCCTGGTGTCATCACAGATCCGACTGTAAGCTAATATGTAGTAATCACTATTAAAATGCTCGTGTGATAAACTGGACACGTGCTTTCTGCCAGTGTTTTAAAACAGATGTGAAAAATTTGGGTGAGTTCAGCTGAAAATAAGAAGTGATTTGTAAGGAAGTCTTCTTTGTCCATGGAAATTTGTGACTCTCTAGGAGCTTCTAGGGAGGTCCTTGAAGAACTATGGTATCTGCTGCTGGTTACCATGTCACTCTTGCTTTGCATATTCATTCTGTCCTCTTGTATGGTGTCATCCCCGTGACACTGTAATAATCTGGGGAGAAATGGGGCATTTTTATTTCGAAAAAAAAGTACTAAGAGACATGGATTATGAAGTGTTCTATGTGGATAATGTGCCACCCAACGCTGTCTCAGCCACTGAGAGACCTGCAGCTTGTCCTGGAACAAGCACTGTTTCCTTTATCTAAAAATGGGTGTTGTTCCCTCCCTTTGTAAAACAATGAGGTGACTGGACAGTAAACAGTATCAGGAGCTGTGTGCTGTGATCTATTTGGTAATGGTCAAATGGAAGATGAAGGACTTGTGGGCAGCTGTGAACTGTGAGCTCCAATGTTGCTTGAACATTTCTTGCCAGTGGTTTTGCATTACAGTTTTCTCACAATGTAAATGAAAGCAGGATTTCCTGTAGTTGTGTCAAGTAATTATTCCTGAGTATGCTCACTTAATTATTTCATGCACAAGAAGGGCTTCCAGCATTTGCTGGTAGTTTGTTAGGTGATGAGAAGAATTCACAGCTTCTATAGCACTGTGCCTTTGAAAATAAACTCAGTTCTGGTCAGATATAGAAGAGTTCAGGAAAATTTTAAGAAATTTTTTTGATAGTGAATTTGTTGTATTCTGCTCTAATTCAAATTACTGTGTTGCAGATCTGATGAGAAAATGGCATCACACTTACTATACTGCTGTTAGCTCTAATTATTTAAGCAAGAGCTGGGGTTTTTTAACTCCACCTGTGAATGAAAATAGCTTCAAAAAAGCTGTTAAAATTGAGAGTTTCAAGGCAAAGTTTGCCTTCAAAGCAAGGCTTGCTGTCCCAACAAATTCTTACCAAGAAATGCAGAAGCTTTTTTTCAATGGTTCAGTGAAAGGTTCAACAACATATTGGGTCAATGAGTCTCCAATAGTCCATTTTTAGCACTGTATCTGCAATGTTCACCCTTCTGTGAGTGGTTCACACTTAATCATGTCATCCAGCAAAGTTGGTATCTTTTCCTAGTTATGGCTTTCCATCTGGAAGCACCCAGCTGGCAAAGGTCGGAGGGACAAAAGGGATGATGGGGTCTGTGCTGCTTTAGTGGCAGTCATTTGACAGGAAAGTTCCAAAATCCTTCTGACATCTCCACTGCCTCTCTCTGCTCTTCCCTTCCCTAGTGCAGGCATCGGGAGGACTGGCTGCTTTATTGCCACAAGTGTCTGCTGTAAACAGCTGAAGAACGAGGGCATAGTTGACATTTTGCGAACAACCTGCCAGTTGCGGTTAGACAGGTAAGAAAGCCTCCTTCCTTTCCAGAAAAATAAAAAGCAAAAATGGTAATAGTTCCCCTTATTTAAGGAGAAGAATGTAAGAGGGGAAGAACAAGCCTAAGTGGAGGCCGAGAGAGAACATTCCTCTGACTTGTAATATTTGCCTCAGCAGTAAACCTTACTGAACAGCCCTACAGCTGATTTAGGTTCACAGCTGTCATCAAAGTCTGCACGGCTGTCCAGCTCCATGAAGCGAGGGGCAACCATTTACCAGCTGAGGAGGTGGCCCCATTTGTTCATACAGAAGCAAAGACTCAAAGATCTGCTGTACTTCAGTTCAGAGCCACAGATCATCACTTTTCTCCCAGAAGGAGTAATGAAAATTTATCTCATATAGCTGTGAGCCATGGAAGGAGAGACATTTTCTGGGGAAGTAGAGTGCACAACCTGGAGTGTTTGCAGACATATGAAAGGAGCTGTGAAAATCTCCACAAATTCAATGGTTTTCAGTTAAGCATTTCTTAACACACCACCTTGAGTTTGATTATTAAGTAAACAGATTTGAATTTTGTACCAGAGATGTTATTTTTCCTCTCCCACTGGTTTCAAGTGCCATCAAAACATGTCTCAGTGCTCTCTCTAATGATAATGATAAATGTAGTTGGGGGAAGAGATGTCACGAAAAACATACCAAAGATTTTTCTGAGGGAAAAAAAAGAACCTCAACCCCACGCTGAACTTTATTTCAGAGAAGAAATTATGCTCAGTGGGAGGCAAAAAATGAAATGCTTGCTGCCCTGCTGAGGCTCTGATAGACAGGGACCTGCAGGGGCTTAGAGATTTGGCTGTTTCAGTGGATTTTAGCCCAGACAAGGGAAGGCTTCTTGAGAAAAAGAAAACCAGATTATGAATAGTGAGTGCTGATTATCCACGGTCCAGTTAAATATCTGTCTGGATGTGAAATATCTTGTCTCTGTGACTAATGTTACACAGGAAAATTGCCACACAAATGAAGGCTGAAGGCACCTGCTTACAAATGTGTGTGATACAGCAGGCCAATTGCAAATACTAGCTTTGAAGGGAGAGGGGAACTGGCAGTCACTTTAAGACTCTGAAGAAGGAAAATCATGCTTAAAGGACTCCATAGGGGAAAAGGAAGACTACAGGAGCTTCTGTAGCTGCATGTAGCTCTCAGGAGTGGGATGGAATAGATAAAAGCCATTTAAATGTCATGGGGTAAAATACTGAAGATGGAAAGCAGATCACCATCCTTCCTACAGAAAAGCATGATTTCTTCAAGGACTGAAAAATAGGGCATGTAGTCTCTTGGAAGTCATGCTGCCACCCACTCTCATTTTCATGAACTCCCCCCAAAATCTCCAGGAGTCTTCAAAAGTAGCATGAGAGGTTGATAGAGTGTCCAAGCAGCTGTAAGAGGGAAGACTGTGTCTCCTCCTCTTGCCTGATCATTACTAGGATGGTAAGGAAAGTAGGTGTCTGAAGGAATGCACCTCCCTGCTTTACACAGAAATAGAAAGGTTGGCATTAGCCCCGAGAACCACCTTTGAGGTTGCCATGTACCCACGAGAGAGAACAAAGGGGTTTTCCCCTTCCTTCCCTCAGAAATCCCTTGGAAAAGTTCTGTGGACTGGGCTTTGCATCAGTGGCCAACAGATGGTCCTAAAATAACCTAGTATGACTAAGGAGAGGAAGTAATCATTCCTGCATCCTTCCCACAGTGCTGAGAGACATTTGCTGTCATTGCCCACAACGCAACTCAGATTTCAAAGGTTTCTGTGGCAAATAGGGGTGAAAACAAAATTCTGTGCCAAAGCCTGGACAGCAAGCACGTGTCATGGCGTGCATATGTGTGGCAAGGGAAGAAACCACCACATAGCAGGAAACTGGATAAAAGGAAAATAATTTCCTGTGGTGTGAATCTCAGTGGACAGCCTGGTGCTTCTACTGCTCCAACTTCAGGGTGCAACCCCACTGTTAATGGAACTTCTTGGGGAGAAATTGTCAGATATGATTAATGTTCCTTGTGTGTTACAGTCTGACATAGATATATTTCAGTGCTGTGTGGAGCACAGAGGGACTCAGAAACAAATCAGCTGTGAGCTTGTATTAAGGAGAGCAGATGGGGAGGAGATGCTCAGCTAGGAATTTATTTTTTTTTTAGAAACACAGTCTGTGTTTCTCACCTTTGCTAGATGATGAAAGGTTAGAGAATAGGTCCCTGCCCTTCCCTGCTCATTGTAGCTGCTTAACAAAATAAGTGCAAGGGGCTGAAGGACAAGGTTGCCTTTCCTGCTTATCTCTCCCTTACTGGTATGGCTGCTGTGTAACCCATAATGGTTAAGTTGGACCCCATAGAAAAGGGCTGTCCCCAAGGAGAGTGCTAGCAGTCTGCTACCCATTTGGCTTAGAGGAAGCAACTTTTCATTCATGTTCTCTAGTGAGGTTTCTAAGGGAATGCACCACATATGCTCTTCCTCAGACTGACACAGTCTGGTTGGCTCCAGTCACCTGTGGGTTCCCATGTTCCTCAGCTCCATTTGTCATTTCAGCCTCCTTTTGGCACCGCGCTGCCGGGATCTGTGCACCAGCACCAGTGCTGGCACAATTCTCTGTACACTTTCTGTGAGCTTCAGCTGTAAGTTTTAATTGTCTTCATAATGGATTGTCAAGGGATCATATCACTTTCAATGGTACTCTTAGCAAAATTTCAAATGTTAGTAGAATCTGCTTAAAATTAACAACTTCATCCTGATTGGTTTTGTTCATTTCTGTCTCCCCTTGTAGTGCTTATATGTTAGTTAATATACTACTTGCAGAAATACACAGGCTAATGACACATGGAAAATCAAACTAGTTTTGCTCCTGCTTGCATTTCCTTTCAGATTTTCAGTTTTAAAGAGAACATTAAAAGCTGAAAAATAAGCTGAACAAAAACAGGTTACTGTGCTGAGGGACATTTTGCTATCAGGGTGTGCATAGCAGTCAACTCAGTTACAAATCTGAGTTGTCCTTTCTAAAGTAACATTGTGTGCTCCAAATTCCTGATGGCCATCCCTGATTCTCTGGCTAACTTGCCAAAAGCTTGATGTGGAGTGGCCCAGAGGAAAGAATCCTCATTGCAGAATGGGAAAATTGCATCAGTTGTCTGGGCTGGTGTGGCTTGGCCTGGCCTGGCCCTCTTTGGTCCCAAATTCAGTCCCTAGTGCAGCTGTGAAGTCTTGGATAGGGTGCTTCCCCTCTTTATTCCCCTGCTCCCATCTGTCTCTCTAGGGCTTTGGGGTGGGAATTACTTTTCAGAGAAGGGTTTTTGGAGTACAAGTGCTTAGGTACGATAAGGGTAAATGATGATGGTGATGCTTTCCTGGAGGAGAGCCTCTGCCAAGGAAAATGAATGTAAAGCCCATTCCTGTTCTCCCTGCCTTCTGTTCCTTGCTCAGCAGACACTTTCAAAATGGAGCTGGAGGTCAGGCTTGAAGCTGGTTGCAATCAAAGGGCACTTCTAACTCATTTCAGAAAGCTTTGGAATGGACCTTTGGTGTGGAGCACAAGCTTCATGTTAGCTGTGCTATTTCCTCACGTGTTTGCAAGTAATAAGACTGCTGTTTCCCTCCCCTTTTCTTCTTGCCTTTCAGGGGAGGAATGATCCAGACTTGTGAACAGTATCAATTTGTGCATCATGTCATGAGCTTGTACGGAAAGCAGCTTTCTAGAGCAGCAGAAGAATAAGTGTTCATGATATTCCTAAAGGCTAAAGCCAGGAGAACTTTTGACTGCGCTCAGATATATTTCAGATCTGATAAGAGACACATGGTAACCTGGCTGTCTTAGCTGGAAAGATATTATTTTACTTTGATATTGCTTTTATGCTCTTGTTTGCATTGACATTAAAGAGCTGAGCTACGCCTTGTCTTAAGTATATGTGACAGGACGTAATCTTCACCAAAAAAGGCTTATTTATACTGTAAATAATTATAGTAGCTTCATTTGTTACAAAAGCAAGGAAAAAAAAAACGGAAAAAAATCCACTGTCTTCAGTTTGTTCTTTTTTAAAAGGTCATTGCTAATATATCCAGTGTGAAACTTTTTGAATTGCAATGCTGAAATGTGCCGTATGTTGACTAAGCTTGAAAGTAAATTTTTGCCTCTTTCTGATTGTTTTTACATATAAAATTACCGAATACTGTGTGTATCGTAAACCTTCTGAGCCTCTGCATTGAAAGACTCAAGTAGATTTGCATTGAAATGATGTTTCACACATCATGTTTGCTTGTTTATTTTTTCTAAAGCAGTCCACTACCAGTGTTACCAGAACTAAGGGGGAAACAAGATTTCAATGACGTGAGTCAAATTCTTGCCTCGAATTCTTACCAGCAGTGTACCCCAGTATCATCACAGTGGGGTGAATCTGAGTAGACATTAATCTGAACATAAATGCTTCGTGCTTTACCTTTTCTTTGTCAATATTTGGTCATCTTAGTCATCTGGCAAACAGATTGTATTTCTGCAAATAGTTTCTATTTTTACATAGAATAGAATTTCTCCTGAAATCTGAGATTCAAAATCAGGTGAGGAATTTTTTTAGTTCATCTTTATTAAAAATCTAATAATAAAATCACTTTTATTCTATGAATTTATACTTGTTTCAAAGCTTTGAGGGTAACCATATGTCCAGTGCCTATTAAAATGAATGCAAATTCTAAAGGCAGCTTAAAAAAAAAATCATTGTGAACTTGTTGGCTGCTTTGTGAGAAATTTGCCCTCAAACCAAATTTAGACAATAATTGGCCCATTCTAACCACTGGTCCAGGCAACAGTGTTTCCTTTCCAATAATACAGACTGCTGCCTGTGCTTTTTGGTTTAGACTTCAATCAGTCTGGGAAGATGGTAGCGTGTGTTTAATGCTTAGAGGTGAGCACACGTTTTAGTGCTTCACTGAGCAGAGAAAAATGGAGGTGCACAGGATCCTTAACATGAAAGATGAGTGTTTTGTGAATAGAAGCTCTGATGACCTACTAAAAATATATATTTGCTTCTCTTTATTTGTAACAATAACCAAAACCCACTGCTTCTATTAGTGCAGAAGATTCTGAGAATTTACTGCACTTCCTAATCAGGAGAAGGTAAAGCAGCTCTCAGAACAATAAGGGCTGATCCTGCTCCCACTGATGTTTTGCCATTGACGTCAGCAGGTGCAGGGTAAGGCCTGAAATGTTACGCCTACAACTTCATCACTGTGGGGGAAAAAGTTTCCCAATATTTCAGTACACATCTTTGTGTTTATTCTGTATCCATGAACCTGTAAAAATCCTGTCTGCAGGGTTTGCATGAATGTGTGGCAAAATGTGTTCTCTTTAAACCACTTGATTTTATTGCTGTATTTAAAATATTTCCTTCAGTGAGAAGCTAGCAGAAAGAACTGGCATTCTTTTTTAAAATACTGGTGATAGTCATTAAAGAGAGCAATAAACTTAAGCTTTTGAGCATAACATGACTGTTAGTTTTATGTAAGTCTTGACAGCTATATTCTCTGTGCTACCAGCTTCTTTGAAGGGGTAACACTATTCCGTCTAAGCACTCCTTTAAAATAACAAAATAGCCATTGATATTCTGGTTAATATTGAAAGTGGAACTCCCTGTAAATATTTTTCAGCTTTTCAGTGCCCTTCCATGTCAAAACCGACTCAGTGAATAAAACTACTTGCTCTGTCATCAGCTTCCCATGCATCTGCTAAAGAATGCTTGTTGGCTGGAGGGCAGTGTGCATATAGGAGGTAAGTTCAAAATATAAATTGCCTCCTGCACAAGGAGGTTTTCTACAGGAGAATAACTTTATGGTAAGCAAGGTAAAAAGGGCTCTAAGATACTGACCTTGAGGTCCTTGCACAGTTGGCAGTGCCTCACTGACTTGAGTAGAAGTGAATGATTTACAACAATGAAGGAAATGTGGCCTGCTGTCCACTCCCATTTTACACGTGTGGAATGTCCTGAGAGTGTGGTTGTTGATAAAATCAGGTTGTTTGGCATCAATTCACTGCTACAAAGCACATGTCAGCCTTGTTGTATGCTCTGGTGATGAGGGCTGCACTGCTGTCACCTCATACCAGGCAAGAGCAATACCACTTGGTCAGGATCAAAATATTCAAATGCCTCTTAAAATGTTATTTTGTCTGACAGATTTGGAACTAATCCTCCTATTTACTCTCTGGCCTTATCATAATTAACATATTTCTGCCTCTTTTTTTCTTTACTTTTTTTAAATAGAATTTCAGATCTGAAGGATGTTTTATCAGCTGTTCTGATCTCTTCTGGCAGCAGAGGTAGTCTTAAGAAGTGCTTAAGATTAGGAGAAAGGAGCTCTGGCCGTGTGCAAGCACTTGAGATGAGTGGGGCTGTTGCTTCTGTAATCAGTGTGTTTGAAACTGAGCTGACAATAGGAGCTAAGCTAAGCTATGTCTCTGGCTAGTCTTTTTACTCCTTCTCTATTAAATGAAAATTCCAGGCATGCTTCATCCACTCTCTCCTGCTCAGTGCCCAGGACTCTTTTGTGTGTTAGTACCTACAACACAGTTGCTTCCCAGAAGACTGAATTCCTCTCTCCAGGTGGGTAAAAATATAACAAACATGAGATTATTTTATTTAGAACTAACTGCGATATATTCTGTTTGATAAGCTTTTTCACACTTGGAACAGGGCAGAGCCTAGCTCAGTGCCTTGGTTGTTTGCTGGTAATTTGGTCAATTTGGTCACCACATTTGAGCAGTTTTATCCTGTTCCTCTTTCTGTCATGGTAACAGACTAATGGCACATTCTGTCCTCATGCAGGTAGTCTGAGATCAGCAGATGCCAAAGTTATGTGAAAACAAAAACTAAGATTGCACTTGAAGGGCTGTCCCCAGATAAAGCACGACTGGCTCTCTGAAGGATCAAGGTAAAGATGACTTAGTCAAATTATTCTTAAATGTCAACTACCTAGTAGTCATGTAGGGAAGAGAACTGCATTTCTTCCAAGACTTTCAAAAGTATCTATTTATTCTGGACTTTTCTTTGTAATTAGCCTACAATGGAAAAATCTTAACCTGTGAATTTGCAGTTGCAAAATGGACTTGAGAATGAAGACAGGACAAAACAGGACCTTGGTTCCTGTGGCTTCCCTGCTGTCTCTTCAGAAGAGGAATCGTGCAGCTTGCACATAGATGGTCATGCCTTATAGATTTGCTATGGAGAAAAAACAAAACACTTTTTCTGAAGTCCCTTTTTTCTTCTGCCAAGTCTGTAGATGAGTATTTCCTGGAAGAGTGACTGGAAGAGTGACTGTCACCTTAGGATAAAGTAGGGCAGCTCAAGGAAGTTTTTTCCCTGCAAGTTAAAAAAAAAAAATCTCCATTCAAAAGCACAGAAGAAATAGGCGAATGAAAGCAGCATTTGCAGCTTTGTGTGCATAAGGTGTAGGCAATCAAAGATCTGCATGCTCTAGGCAGCACAAGCATTGATTTCTAGTGCCTCAATATGTGAATTTCACATATTCACAAAGTTAATTTCTTCCTTTACATGCAAGGAAAGAGAAGCATCTAATCTCCTTTGAGCCCTGATAGAGATCAGGCTCCAGCACTTGAACACAACAGATGCTACATTCCTGTGGCGTGGTGTGAAAGTCGCACAAGGGGCTGTGATTAGACCTGCCCAAGCTTCTGGGCCATATAATACCCAGCAGGGCAGCAGTGTCAGGTTTACTCAGATGATGGCAAAGCTGAATGAAGAGAAACTGAATTACTTACTCAGAATTAAAAGCCATATTGGCACCAGAGCTAGCAATATGGCTCTGAACATTTGAGAACATAAAGCATAAACAGTCTGGCAAAGGACTTGAATATTGCAATTCCTGGCCCTTTCTCCCTGCTGGACCATGCTACTCAACTTGTGTTCCCTCTTGGTTCTTGTCTTATCTGCCTGAGGCTGCTTATGCTTTAAATAGAATTAAATGTCACTTTATTTCACTACTACTACAACATATTAACCCAATATGTTGATAGCCAGTGTTTTCCAGAAATCATCTCTTTCCTTGAACAGCGCCTGTCTTACTAGACACCCTTCAGAGGCCTCAACCTCTTCTGCATAGATCTTCATCCCAGAATTCTGGAGGTATAAATCTGCAGTTATGTGCCTCTTAAAATTGGCATTTCTCCGTTTAGAAAAAGTTGTGTCTTCCTGAATTAAAGCTTTTTATTAGTCTCACCTTAACTCCCCTATTTCCAGTACCAGGTGCAACTTTCCTCTGAAAAGCCAAAGGCAATATTTCCATGGATCACAGGGGGAAAATCCTTCATAGATCTCCTTTGCATGTTTAGCTTGCTTGCCTCTGAAGTGGACACAGGAAAGCATGTCAGGAAGTAAATCAAAACTGATAGTGCACAATGGAAACCTCCTCTTGTAAATGAACTTTGACTCCTTCTGTCTCAAAAGAAGGAAAGCCATGTGTGATTGGTTTTACCACATCCACTGTTGTCTTTTTGGTATTTAGGATGCTGTGAGGAGTACAGAAAGCAAACACTCAGGCAGCACAAAGCTCAGGGTGTCAGTTTGGATGGGTGGGAGGAATTGGATTGTGTTGGCAGTATTTTGGTTTTTCCTGGGGAAAACACAACTTTCAGTCCAGAAAGCAGGTTTCTCTGCAGCTAAGTTGGGCTCTTGTTGCTGAAGTAGAATACTGAAGACATAAGTGAAGGTTGGTTTCTTCGTGCATTTATTAAACAAGCAATAAGTCACACCTTATCTACTTCACGACATGACCGGTCCCATTTCCACACACTTCTGATTTGATCTGTGTTAACAGAACACGAGTTCCAGACAAGCAAGCACAGAGTGTCTGCCTTGCTGGATTCCTTCTTTAGCCTGTGAAACAGCATATGTTTGTTTTGGCTGTCTCAATGTGGTATTTTTTGCTCACTGGAAAAGCTGACAATGTTTCAGCCTCTGCACTGTTTTTCTCTTGTTTTTTGTTAAACTTTTCACCTTCCCCTTTCTTTCCTAGACTAGCAGAATTCACCTAAAAATCATCAGGAAAAGGTGGTATATTCCTGGAGGGGGATGGGAGGCTGGGGTGTCCATTGCTTTTTCCAGAGTTTACCCATAAATTTATTCCCATCAGCCTGTGGAAGTTGGTTAGATTTTTATGTTCTTTGGTTTTCTCAGTTCCTGTGTTTTGCAGAGCATAACCCAAGTGCCTCCTGCACTAGACTCCATTTTAAACTGAATTTAACATAAACATGGAGTAAACAACAGCATTCTGTTCCAAAGAGAAATCAAGTGAGGTCAGTTAAGCAGTTTATTGCCACTATACCTTGTTAAGCCTTTGTTGCAAGCAAGATAGGTAGTTTGTGTCCTGCAGGATGGATTGGTCTTATCCACATGAAACAATCTCCTGCACTATGTCAGCAATGCTGTGGTCAACACAAGTGAAGTTAAAAAAAGCTAAATACACTGTAAATAAAGGATCCTTCCCATTGGGAATGAAGTCATCCATATGAAGAAGTGTGGCAGAATCTTAGACTTATTAAGGAATAGAAGAAAGCTGATTAAAGAATGGTCTCCAGTCTGAAGTTGTGAACTGATTTTCTAAAGCAGAGTCCCTGCTTGAGTAACTGAATGAACTGGCTGGACTTGGAAATGAGAGAAAGTGCTGCATGTATAATTTTAAAATAAACAAAGCCAAAGCCTGGAGGTGTGAAAGCAGCACTGGGGAACAGCTTAAACATCAAAACAGGATTTTTTGAATGTTTAACTGTTTGAAACCTGGAACCCTGTATTTTGGTTTTAGCATGAAAAAAACCTGTTAAATTATTTCATAGACTGCTTTTGATCAAAGTTTTGAAATGGTGTCAAAATCAATCATAAGAAAACCTGGGATTGTGGAGGTAATGTTTATTTTTAAATAAAAAGGTATCTTTTTGACCTACAGAAGGTTTATTCCTTTCAGCATCATACTTGAAGTTTTATCACCCCGTTATTCCAAGAATGAGAAAGTGCTGAAGCCAGTGTAAAGGATGTAACAACACAGCCCACAAGAGGCCAGTATGTACTTAAATTTTGAACTATTCAAAGCTGTATTTGTCCCAGTGTAAAAGGACCCAGGCATCTTCCTAGGAACACAACAGGCTACACAACTTCATGTGAGCTGAGGGACACAGAAAGGTCGATAATGGTTGTGAAAGTTCCTGTGGTAGGAATAACCAGGACCTTATTAGCTGGCATAAAAAGGTAACATTTACATAAACATATATTCTCAAGAATGTCATAATACTTCGTGTTCTGTGCCTGTGGTCAGGCAGGCTGGAAGTTGGCTGTGTGAGTCCAGTACCTTTAGACTCACATCTGCTTTGCTTTTCCTTCCCTTACAAAGAAAGCAACTTTGTAAAGTTTCGCTCCAAAGTGTAATTTTCACCTTCAAAAAACTCTGTGGCCTAGGATGAAAATTTTGATCAGACAATAGAAATCTAAGTAAAGGGAATTGCATTTTTGAGGTGAAAGGGGGAAATGTAAAGGTGATTGGATGACTTTTAAGCCATATCGCCGTAGCTTTTGTAGGATTTGAAAATGCAAATCTGAAGGCATGCAGAGCAGTAAGCGAAGCAGCATCCTATATCCCTTCTCATCTTAGCACTGGGCGCTGCTGCTGTGGATTTGCCTCACAATGGCAGAGGGGCAAATCCACAGCATTCTGTCCAAGTGCCTCTGGGTGTAGGGTAATATCTCTTCTCTTCCTAACCAGCCCAAATCACTGTTGTCACCAACACCCATGACCATTAGTACACAGGAGTGAAGGGGTGAGAACAGGACAGTGAGAGAAGGTGGCAAAGGGGATGGGAAGACCCTTGGGCAGACCAGGCATAAGGAGACAGAGTATTTGTGTATCATACAGGCAGCTTGGAGGCAATAGCCAGCTCAGCATGGAGATCAGGGTATGTATATCCTGTTAAGGAAAAGGATCCCTTTGGGGGGATGCCCAAAACAGAGCACTTCTGGCATATCTGTAATTCCTGCTGGCAAGAAAGCAAACTCTCAAGGTCATATGGTCTTAACATTGTCTTTCCTGTGGGCTGTATCTTATAGGTTGCCATATATGATCCTAATTTTTTCATTTGTGCCCCCCAAATCTTGGGAAGGCTTTTGGGTTGATTTTCTTCTGCCCCAAGATCTTTCAGCAGCATAAACAACTGTGTCAGTGGCTACAATTCCTTACTGCATCTGTCTTCTCACAGAATAATTTTTAAAACTAGAGAGCTGCAGTTTCTAGATGACTAATACTCATCCCTCAAAGACAAGAATCAAATAGCCCAGTTTCCCCAAACTGCCCTTCACACATGGACCAATCTTGGATTATCTTGGCTTAAAGCAGCCTTCTTACAGTCTTGTCACTAGAGTGAGGACAATGACCCAGTTCCCAGCCACATCCACTGGGAGCAGGTAGGGCACAGGTTCTTGTGGAATTCACAAATCCCTCTGTATGTGATACACTTAGGAGAGCTGGGGAGGTCCTTGGTTAGAAAAAAGTGCAGTGAAATAGTCTAAATTAATAAGATGGATTAATTCAAGCTGATAGTCAAGCTTCTTTTGATGTTCCTGGTGTAAAATGGAGACATTTTGCTGCTAAGCACAGAAAAATAACTCTGCTTCAGAGTGGTGTTCTCAGGGAGCTTTAGAAATTAGTATTCAGGGACAGCTCCTTACTGGTCAGTTTTTGGGGAAAGATCTAAACCAGTTTTACTTGGACTTAACAACTTGTTGATGCTAAAATAAACTCAATGGCTTCATTCTGATGGAAAAGTGTAGCTCTTTGAAGCTTTCTGCAGTTAAGCAGTTTAAAGCAGAAGGATTTGTCCTAAATTATGGACATTTACCTAGACATAGGGCATGAGCAGTACTGAAGAGTTTAATGCAGCTTGTGCTGAACAGAGTCAGTTCTAATGGGCTTTTTGATCCATCCAGCTGTGAAGCCTTCTTGAATGACACCTGAGATCGAGCGCCTTGCAGTGCTCCTGCACAGCAAGGCAGCCCCATTTTCTCATTGTCTAGGTGACAAGATATATACAGAGAGAGCAAATTACTTGCCCAGAATCCTGCAGGAAATCAGGAAAGAATTGAGGAGATGATCAGCAGCCTCCCACAGACAACTAGAATTCTTCCCGCTGCACAAGCCTTTCTCTCTCAGGAGTTGCAGGTGATGAGCAGTTCTCTGTGTAGCTTTATGTTTTGGGGCTTCTTGTTGTATCTGCTCTTTCCCGTTCCTGGTAAATAAATCTTGCAAACAGTACCTTGCTGTTCACTTAATTAACATACTTTTTCCCCAACCAAAGAAATGTTTTCCAGGAAGTCTTCTGCCTTGTTGGAACACTGTAGCATGCTGATGTGCTCCTTTGAGATCCTTGCTGGAGAAAGCCCTCCTGAATTTGTGGGGAAACCTTGTCCACTGAAAAAACCCAAGGGTGAGTAAAAAATATTTTTTCTGGAAGACCTTTAGCTAATACATGTCAATAACTGCCTGTATTTCCAGGTGCTCTCAGATATATTTACAAACTCCATGCAAGAAATTACAGTCTGTCATCTTCCATAACCAGAAGAGGGGTAAACAAAAAGAGGTGCAAACTGCAGTTACCTAGATCCATCCTCACTGTTTTTAGAGATTTTTCATGGATCAGTCAGATCAGTGGGGAGGCTGTTGTTCATTTAAGCTACTGGAAACTTGTCATTATTGATTTAAATGCAGCAGAACTTGTTATGCAGAACTCATGATTGAGTGATTTGGCTAGGGCTGGAAGAATGTGACCTTTAATGCATAAGTAAATAAGCCTTTCCATCATGTATAATCTCTCCCATATGACAGATCTGTGACTGTCTAAAGTGACAGAAAGACTGTTTGAGTCTTTATTTTTTGAGATATATTATCACAAAAAGTCACAAATCATTCCTGTCAGTGTGCAGAGAGCTGCTAATGAAAGAATTTCATTCCAGAGTGGTATCTGTGATGGATGTAAAGCTGTAAGAAGTACAGTAAGTAAAATAAAGCAAGGGTAATCTAATCTCTTCCATAAAGCAGACAGGAAAACAACCTGTGATTTAAAATAAACTCAAACAGAGAAAGTAAGTAATAGGCCACTGTTCCATTTCATTCATTCATTTATTAATACCACTGTTTCTTCTTGAAATTTAGGAGACAAAGCAATTTTCTGAGCTAAATTTGAAAGCAAACCAAGCCCTAGTGAAACATGGGAAAGACAGAGTGGGTTATTTTTGTTACTTAGCTTTGTGTTTAGAATAGTGAGGCCCTAATTCCCCTTGTGTGTCATAGAATCACAGAATGGCCTGGGTTGGAAGGGACATTAAAGGTCATCCAGTTCAACCCCCTGCCATGAGAAGGGACACCTTGCACTATCCCAGGCTGCTCAGAGCTCCATCCAGCCTGGCCTTGCACACTGCCAGGGATGGGGCATGCACAGCTTCTCTGGGCAACCTGTGCCAGTGCCTCACCAACCTTACAATACAGATATTTTCCCTAATACCTGATCTAAACCTACTCTCTTTCAGTGTGAAGCCAATCCCCCTTGTCCTGTCACTATACTACTGCCCCTGTAAATAGTCTTCCCTCATCTTTCTTGTAGGCTCCCTTCAGGCTCTGGAAGGCCACAATTAGGTAACTCCCAAGCCTTCTCCAGGCTGAACAATCCCAGTTCTCTCAGCTTTTCCTCACAGGAGAGGTGCTCCATCCCTCTAATTAACTTGGTGGCCTTCTCTGAACTTGCTCCAACAGGTCAATGTCCGTCCTTCAAGTGTCATTCAGGTAAAACCAATGTTAAATCTTAGTAATTCAGAGTATTATTCAGGACACGTATCCCAGTTCATTCCTGTTTAATTTGTGGTATCCCATGGTTGCAGAAGTACTGCCCTTTCTGTTCTTTTCCTTCCCTTGCTCTGTCCCTCTCTCTCCTCTTTCCTTAATTCTTAATTTCACTCTAATTCACCTGTTCCCTCAGGCAGTCCTTTGCTTGCAAATCTGCCAGTCAGGCCAAGTCAAACTCTTCCTACAGTACTTCAGAGTCTTCAGTCCCACAGCTCCCATTCCCCCTTCTCTGGTCTCTGTATTCCTCATGCAGTGCAGGGGGAATACTCACAGCCACTGGGAGCATTAGAATAAAAGAATGTCTCTGAGAAGTAAGGTGGCATCAATTTTTCTGCCTTAGGCCAATAATGCACCTGCTCCAAAATACATCACTAGCAGTGGAAAGACTTCTGTCTGTTTCTGGAGTTTTAGGAAGGCTGTGAGGAACCTTTAGGGATGAGGGGGAATTGGATTTGGCCTCAAAATTTCTGCCCTCAGAGATTCTGGATTTTCAACAGGTCAGTTTCTTTAGTGAAAAAAAAACCACTGATATAAACACAAATAAAAAGAGGAGTTCACTAATACATTTGTCATATCCCCAGCCTACTGGGAGGTTCTGCTTACTGCTTCTCTATGTTTTTTTCTCTTTCCAATCTGAATGCTTCTCCTGAGATGACACAGATAATTACAAGTCTGCAGTGTTCTGTACCTACACTTTTGCCATCTGCCCAACATCCTTGATCATGACTAAAGCAAAGCTCTAGGGGTCTGGCTTCACTATTGCTCAGCCAGTTACTAACAACCAAGCTTGTAAGAGTTCTGGAGTTAGGCAAAGGGCAGATTTGCTGCAAGTAGAGAGAAGTGAAGTAGGATGGAAGAATCTACCCCCTGCTGGCTTTGAGCTCCATGGCTCTTGCCCTCTGAGCCCACTGCACAAAAAGAAAGATGTGTTTTCACAGGTGCAAGCATTGTGCTTATTATGGAGGGGAGCCTTTGCGTTCCCTGTGTTCCCTGAAAAAAAATAACACAAAGCATATAGGTTTGAAATATACACTGTGCATCTGCAGTGGGAATGGGGCAGACCTAGGCACCTACAGCCTTCTGTGGCTGACAGGAAACTCTGTTGTGCAGAGAGTGATAGGTAATGTTTGTTCTCAGGCCTGTGAGGTTCTTTGTACAATGTCAACATCAACTGCAGACAAACATTTGAGGGTCAGAATTGGTGGACCAAACTGTAACTATCTTTTCTTACATGTCTCTACAACATTCATGATTCACTAGTCTTTTTAGGCTTGAACAGAAATCTAACTTGTACAAGTCATAAACCAACCTGCAATTACCAGAGCACCCATATGAAAACACCTTTCAAGAGAGAGCAGATTTCAGTTTGAAGCCTGGTTATTACACATAATAAGCCAAATTCTTCACTGATGTCAGTGTGGAAGGGGTGTGAGTCACCACTGAATTTGGACCAGTTTTAGTCGAGAAGATGGGACTGATGAAATGCACCTTGGCACTGTCCTTTTAGTGCAAGTGAAATTTGCCCAAACACTCTTGCACTCACAGGAGTGAGTGGATGGGCCTGGGCATAATGAGAATAATCATTTTTTCATCTGCATATGCTTCCTATCACCAAATGTGTGCTTGCTTTTTGAAAGAAAGTCTAGCCTATTTTATGCAGCAAACTAGCTTTTAATCAGTGCTGAGTAACAGTGATGCTGCCTGCCTGCCTTACCTTTTACTGCAGCAGGACCATCTCTTCAAGATGAGCTTTGCCATTAGCATCATCTTTTAAGTATAATACTTACCTTTTTGATTAAGTCCTAGGCAGAGCTTGGGCACAAGCTCTTTGGTAGTGTGGTAGATTACCTTACTTAAACAAATAGTGATCCTGTGCCAGGCACTGCAGCATTCTTGGCAGGTAAAGCAGTAATATGGCAGTCATCCTTCAACTTGTCAGATGGTTCCAGGTAAGCTCGCAGATGTCATCTGCAACTGCCTGAAACCATTTACTTTACAATGACAAGGAGAGAAAAAAAGCAGAGCTGGGACAGGAGAACTGAACAGAAAAGCTGTGTGTCTGTTGGTAAACAGCTTTATAGGATTATGTGCAACTTTTAGTGAGCATTATGAGCTATAGTTAGCTTAATTTCTACCGAAGTTGAAGGAGTGAATTTATCTTTCTGCTTGCAATCCAGAAATCAAAAGTATTTCACTGACATTTTGCTGTTTAGTGTAAGAATTTGGATATCAAGAACGAAAAATAACAGACTCTTTGTCTTTTGTCTTTTTTTGAATGTTTGTCTTTTTGGTATTTTAACAGGTGTGTTCCCTAACTCCTGACAGAACTGCGACCATTAAAAGTGAACAACAGACAGTAGTGCTTGGAATCTTCCTGGTAAAGAAAGTGCAAAGCTTCACTTAGAAGTTCAATGAGAAAGAGTCAAAGTGGAATGATAAGTATGAATGATGATTCAACTGATGATGGATTGGCCCACACTGTGAAAATGAAGGGTGTTCAGCCCAGTTACTTAAAAGGCTTGGGTGTTAGGACTGAAGGTCTAGTACAGAACACTCTGCTCTTCATTGATCATAAGTGATGGAAAGTAAACATCATTGCACAGTAGGTGGATCACATGACAGCAAGATTTGAGCTGCAAAATTCATAAAGCAAAAACACAAAACCCCAGAGCTTGGGCTGACAAAATTGGAATCCACATTCTTGTAAAGCTAGTGTGACAGGCAAGCAGAGGAGCATCAAGACATCTTTTGCACACTGAAAGTAAAGTCCCAAGCCTGGAATCTCTCTTGCACAGGAGCCATGTTATATCCTGCAAGGAATAAGACACCTGTTTTGATATTTTTCTGGTATTTTTCTTGCCCATCCCTTCCCGTTTCCCAGGGATTCTAATTCAGTTTGTCAGTGATCTCAAAACACCCAACTGAGGAGGAAGGGAAAAGCCTGCCTGGAGTGTGTGCTAACTCCTGAAGGTGTCACCATGAAGAGGATGAAAAATGGATGAGTGATAGAGAGGTCTCCTGAGTAGACCAGGAGGCAAGAAGGGGAGAGAGCAGAGCTTACCATTTAATGCAGCTGGGCTGAGTGACCGGGGAGGTTGCACAGTGACCACAGGCTAGACAAGACAGTGACCCTAAGGAGCAGTACAGCAGTGCCAGTGCAGCTGTGGGAGGTAAGTGGGGATGACTCAAGGGAGGAAGAGGAGGAGGAATATTTAGTGGATTTACACTGTTTTTCAGTGTGAAAGTCTCCAGTGGAGCAGTGCTGCTTTGCTGGAACACCTAGGAAACTTGTAAAATAACACTGATCTGCAGTCATTTTATTGTTTAATGTGGAATAAGCTGTTAGTCTGTACCTTCTGTTGTATGAGAGTAATAATGAAGGACTTTCTTGCTGTATGAAGTGGTAGAAGCATAAAGCAGTAAATCTTTAATTTAAGTCCTTACACCTGTCACCTAAACTAGGCTAGTAAAATATATTGTATGCTTTATTTTAGTCAGGATTGCCCTAATGAATTCTTATCCTGATTCTTTAAAGTGACCCATGGGACTTGGACTTGACTGCAGTCTGCTGAGGACCAGCAGCACAAGAGGAGGCTGGTAAATGTTTAATATCACATTTGTTTTGTGAATTAATTTTGCAGTAGCATTTCTGGTATTTTAGTCTATCATCTTTACAGAAATACACACAGCTGTTAAGAAAACCAGGAAGAAAAATTCAAAAGTTTAGCTTCATGCTCTCAACATAGGCTGGAGGAAATTTCAAAGTTAGGCTGTGGGTTTTGTTGGCTGTTAATCTTTGAGATTACTTCTGCTAGATGTGGACCAGCTTTGAACTATGCCCAGGTGCATAGTTCACCATTAAATGGTCTTTAAAACCATTTTAAGACCATTTTGAAATGACCTACATAGGAGGAGGATAAAATGATAGCAGTGCATCCTTCACAAGTTCAGTAATTGCTGTTGGTTCTCTTAGTGGTATGGTAGAAAGGAAACTTTGGGGGCCAAAAGAAGCTCAGCACTGGGGGCAGGCAGATTTTCTCACATGGAGGATGGATCTGCCCTAATGCCCACCCTTGACATGTCTCTGTGAGGCTGGTCCTGCATTTTCTGTGTCAGGCTGCTGCAGGATGGGTACCAGGCCTGGTGTCTGAGTGCCTTCTGTGCGCCATGGCCAGGGTGGTCTGATGGGACGGTGCAGGACAGGGGCCATCCCTGGTCATTCCTGTGTGACAGAAACCACTTCTGTGGCACAGCTAACCTGGAAGCTGTATCTGAGCTGCCTCTGACTCCTGTGCACGCTGGAATTGTAGTCTGGTATCTTAGTTACTGATTCATCTTTGCCCATCAGAGTTCAGATACAAATATTGTGTAGGCAGTAGAGGGAGTGTTTGGCTGGTGTGTCAGCTCCTCTGTACGAGCTGTGAGAATGGAGCAGTGCCAAGGGGCACTCTTCTGCTTCTGCTTTTGGATTCCTATAGCTGCATTCCCTTCAGTGAACACATAAAAAGGAGAGGGAAAACTACTTAGGAACAACCTTTTTCCATCCCCCTTTCTTCACAGGATTTCTTCCAATTTACTAAACCACTTTCATTCTGTGATCTGCCCATTTTGTTAGGAGATCTCCCTGCTGTTCAACACCTTCTTGGTGTTTGAAGAGCTCAGCTGACAATTCTGAACAATTTTTTGTTCATATGCTTCCATTGTGATTTTTTCCAGAGACACAGTACCAAATCTGTCAGAGTTTAAGGAGTTGTTTAGTCTTATGGTTTAGTTTTGGGCAGTCCTGCAAGGAGCAAATAACTGAAATTGATGATCCTTATAGGTCCCTTTCAACTTGAGCTATTCTATGATTCTATGACATTTGCAGCCATAAAGTGTGTGACGTTCATACTTTTGATTGGGGATTCTGACAAGCTGTGTTGTCCTAAATTATGCAAAAGTGGGAGGAATATGGCTCAAGAAGGTAAATAGGTAAAATGCCCATAGAATGATCAGTATAAGGAAAGGCTGCAAAACCCTAATGGGACTTGTCATGGTGTTGATAAAGGGCTTCTAATTGAGGACAAACAGATGGGCAGATCAGACAAGAACAGATCATATCCTTCCCACACTACTACTGCCTCAGTCTTACTAAGTTTTGGCTTTGGATCTTGGCTTTGTCAAAATTTTCCTTTGCAGTCTCCTGTGAAGATGCTTTCACATTTGCTAACC
>NW_005054437.1:376272-390195 GCF_000277835.1 Geospiza fortis | reverse complement strand
AGGCTGGCTTCTCACCACCCACCCTTCTCCCTCTCGTGGTCTCTGATTTCCAGAGTAATCAGTAAATGTATCCTCTGCATGTGAATGCACACCCTTGAGCACATACCATGTGGCTCATCTAGCCAGATGCACAGATCCATGAAATACTGGATACATTTTGTCCATGGATCACTTTACCTGAGTAGGAGCCGGAAATCCTGACAGCTTAGACATCTTAGGGCAGGAAACTCTGATCACAGGATTCAGGGACACGGCTGGAAATTCTGTTTGTTGCAGTCTGTGTTGTTTCCTGCCTGTGTCTTTTTACTGGGTGACAAGGTTGAAAAGGATTTGGATAGTGAGGCAGGGAACCACCCACAAACTCATCACTGACCAACTGGGAGAGGAGCAGGGGGGCAGACTTGCCAGTGGATGTAGCCACCCTGCGTCCTTCCTGCTCTTTACCAGGTGTGCACAAACACCTGCAGAATCAGTGCTTCACCAGGGCTCCTCACCCTGGCCAGTAGCATTTTACAGGCTTATCTGTGTGCACAAGCAAAACCTCTTCCTGCTGCTTCTTTGTTTCCCGAGGGGAGACGGTGGAACAGTCCTACTGTTGCTTTTAAGTCGATACGTGAAGAATTTCGGCCTGAGCCTTTGCTTTAAACGCTGATGTCATGAGCAGCAAGCCAAGCACCTTTTCTGAAATGTTGACTAGAAGGAAGCTGCGTGTATGGCTCGGCTCCTGGCAGGCAGATGGCGCCAGATGGGCGTTCGGCGTGGCAAAAAGCCTCTTCTGCAGGCTGGATCAGGGCACCAGGATAAAACCACAGGCGGGACACACGGCAGTACGGGTGCTGTGCGTGCCCCACTGAATGGTTATCACACTGTGCTGCAGTGAAAATACATCCACAGCAAAGCTTTGGTATGGAGAGCTGATTTTCCTGAGTATCAGCAGAGAATTGTGGTTTCTAAAACTACGTGTGACAAAAATAAAGAAAGGAACAACAACAGATATGTTTAGAATCATAGAATATCTCAGGTTGGAAGGCACCTTAAAAATCGTCTAGTTCCAATCTTTCACAAGAAAGGTTGCTCAGAGCCCACAGCCTTCCTGTGGCCTTGAACACTGTCAAGGGTGGGACATGCACAGCTTCTCTGGGCAATCCCGTGCCAGTGCCTCACCACCCTCACAGTAAAGAATTTCTCCATAATACCTAATCTAAACCTACTCTCTTTCAGTTTGAAGCCTTTATCCCTTGTCCTGACACTACATGCCCTAGTAAATAATTTCTCTCATCTCTCTTGTAGGCTCCCTTCAGGTACTGGGAACCTGTAGGGGGATAGAATATAAGAAAATAAAGATTGTGGAGAAAGTAATCTCACCCCTAAGGAGTTGCAGCTGGGCCAATTAGCAAAGATTAGGAACAGGCCTGACTTTAACAGGCCACAGCTGTAACCAATGAGAGGAAGAGTGCTATAAAAGAGTGGGGTGGCTGAGTGAGAAGGGAGCTGGAGTCAGTTGGCTGCTTTGTGAGGAAGAAAGAGTCAGTGCTCTGAGAAGAAGCCCATGAGAAAACACCAAGAAGGTATGAAACTTCTGTGATAAGGAGACAACAGTATGGAACCCCTGCAACAAAATGGCAACAGGAACCTGTTGGTTTTGTTTAGGGTTTTATTACCATGTGGAAGACATCCTTATCATGCCCCCATATTATTCTGCTACAAATGAGGGAGCATTTTCTTTGCTATGATTCTACTGTCTTTATCGTGATCTTAGGTATATATCCCCAAGGGACTTTAGGGAAGAACAGCAGAAAGATGCTTTACAAAACCAAGAAACTGCCTGGAATCAAATCTCCAGGTGCTGGGAAAGTGAGGAGCTTTGGGATTTGCTACTTCCCAGAGCTCCCTCTTTTTCTGCTGAGGTGAACAACTAAAGGAGGGCAGGTGACTCACTGTATAACAAACAGAACTAAATCAGCGGAATCAAAGCATAAGAGAAAATTCTGAGTGTCCCTGAAGACTGTCACAAAACACCAAATTCTGATAGTAGAAACATGAAGGAGTGTATGAGGGGCCCAGTTTTGGACCACTTGTTCTGGGAACTCGCAGATACAGGATAGGTGTCAAGTTATATTTGCAGCTGCAGCCTTCAAATTCTGTTCTTTCTTCTGTTCTTTACAGATTCTTCAATTACTGAAGAATCTTTCCTTGAGATTTTTGCTACACACAGTGTCACTGTGAAGAACCAAGCTCACTGCAAGCATCAAGGTCCCTTCCAAGGCAAAGCCAAGGCCTAGAGTCACATCAAGGACAATATGGAGGAGACAGAGGAAGAAAACATGGTGTTGGAGAAAGCCAGTGGCTGCACTACAGCCAAAACCTTGGTGAGAAAAGACAGTGGAGCCATTGTGCTGAATCTGAAAAATCACTGTCTGCAGAGGAATGTAGTGATAGGAAAAGGGACAATGGCTTCAAGGGTATGTTTGGATTAACATTAGGAAGAAATTCCATACTGTGAGGGGGGTGAGGCACTGATTGTCCTGAGAAGCTGTGGTTGCTCCATCCCTGGAAGTGTTCCAGAACAGGGTTGGATGGGGCTCTGAGCAACCTGGTCCAGTGGGAGATGTCCCTGCTCATGGCAGAGGATTGGAAGGAGATGATATTTAACGTTCCTTCCAACCAAAACCATTCTGTGAAAAACTCATTTAGTTAGAAAACACTGCTGAACTATCTACTGGGAGTTACAGTTCAGGTACCTGATCTAGTTGAAGATGTCCCTGCTTATTGCAGGGGGATTGGACTAGATGAGCTTTAAAAAGTCCAAGCTCAAACTATCCTGTGAGACCTCTTGTTCCTATATTTGATCCCCAATGACAGCAAATTTCTATTTCCATTCCCAGGACCAGAGTGCATCACAGGATATACAAGGCAAACAGCAAGTTTGGGCTATTGAAACATTTAAGAAAGAAAATCACCATCTTGAAGCAATATATATAATTTTTCAGCTAAAGCTTTGCACTTTTGTCCAAACTTTCTATGGATTAGGGAAGATGTTTCTGAACTACTCTGTAATGCACTGCAGAAAGAGCTCATTTTCAAACTAAGTGCAATAATTGAAATGTTTAAACATACGAAGTGACCAAGGTGGCAAAGAAATAGTCTTTAGAAAAAACATTGTGACCATGAATAAATCTAAATGAACAAGTTACCCTCCTTGACTTCCTGCTATGCATACATGTATTTCTTTATACACACAAATATAACAAATGCACATCATTTGGAGTCAATAAATTGTGATTGTTCTGTGCTAGTTTGATTTCCCTCTGTATAGAGCCTCTGAGAGAAGTGTCTCACAAAAGTTGTCTGTGGTTTGTTATCCATAAGGAACAATGAGAGGCCAGAACATTCACCATCTCTGAAAGTCACACCTATGGGTTTGGGTGTCTAATTTTGACTGCTTTTTCCTGAATTAGACCAGAACTGACTTGAAGAAGTGGCTGATTTTGTTGTATCCATCAGATAGCAACCGTATGATCCATGCTTATCACAGCTTGTGCAACACATGGGAGTGTTCCTATCAGCAGCAGCATCTGACTAACGAGACTGTTGCTCTTCTTTTTCTGTTAATATTTTGGCTCTTTCTTGGATTCTTTCCTCTGTCTCATTCAAAATGTTGGGATTTCTCATTAATTAAATTGCAATCACTCATGGTTTTGTCCTGGTTTCCACTGAGATAAAGTTAATTTTAGTCTTAGTAGCTAGTACAACACTGTTTTGGATTTTGTAGCTAAGTTGTGTTTTCTCTTATTAAGGGGCTAGTTTCCCATGTTCTGCCAGTGAGCAGGTGCACAACAAGCTGGGAGGGAGCATGGCCAGGACAGCTGGCCCAACCTGGCCAGAGGGATATTCTCATATCATAGACTATCATGTTCAGTATATAAACTGGGAAGAATTGGCTGGGGACTGCCAGTCACTGCTCAGGAACAGGCTGGGCCTCAGTCACAGGGTGATAAAGCCATCTCTTGGATTTTATTTCTCTGTCTCTTTCTCTCCTTTTCATCTTGGCTTATCCCAGTGCAAAAACAATAAAAATTAAATTAGTGATCCCTATGTAACTATTAAAATGGACACAGAGATTCCCAGCTATGGGGAATTAAGTATCTGCAAACAGCAGAGATCAACATGATGAAGGTGTTCTGAGGTGTAGGTAGCTTTGGTACTTAAGGTTCACATCGAGGTTGCCAAAGGCCCTGATGTATGACAAAGAATATAATTCCTCATATGTTACTGTGCTCATCAACCCCCCATCAGCCCTTTTAAAAGAAGAGAAAACTCCCATGAGATTCATGAAAGTTGCTTAAATATTTAATACTGGATTTTTTGTAGTAAAGAACCTGTGCCTAGTTTTGAACTGATCAATATCACAAACTCCAAAGGATTACAGTAGCCTCAGAAATACTCAAATGGGCAGATTTTATTTTCTGCCAATTATAGAGACTTCTTTCTCTATATGACTAAAGCATTTTACAAAAAAAAAAGACTGTTAGATGCCATAAGTAAATAGCCTAAACTATTGATGGAATCCTGTAATAGATACTGAAGTGGGCTTTAGTAGCTGCAAATAATTCAGAAAAAAAAATGGCCAAGTGTGGAAGCAGCATAGCTAAAAAACCAGAGAATTCTATGTTGTAAATGAAAGCCTTGAGGTCAAATAGTTACTCAGATAGGAAAGCATTACATCAGAAGACAACACAAAACTAATTTAAAGCCTGGAGCTATGATTCTTTTCCTCTTTGAAGACTTGCATTATCTCACATTAGGCTTAGGAGAGGAGAATATTCTCTGTCCATATGCACTGTATTCCTTATGACCTCTGTGCTCAAGTGAGAGCCTTTTATAAAAGCCATTAGCATCAAGTTTGTTATGGCATGCTGCACTGGATGACTTTTTTGGTGCCAGGGGGAAGGTTGTTGCATTTTAGCTGAGAATTTCAGAGGAGAACTTGTATTTGGATACACAACTCTCTATTCTTTTGATTGAAAACTTACAGGTTTTTTTAACAGTCCATCTTTTGCTCTTCTCATATATAACGGAGGCTGCTGCAAAGTGGGCTAAAGAGCAAAAAGCAAGATCTGGATTTTTTAAAATGACTAATAATCAGGGGTACTGTAATCTTTGGCAAATAAACTTGAATAACATTAATAGGATCTTGTAAGTCAGTAAGCACATTCCCTAATCTCAGTCCACATATCAACTGACTACTTCCCACAGGACTGTAGGAGGGATTTATTAAACAAGAAGAGACACGAGGGACTCAAAGTCATAGAAAACAGGTTGTAGGAAATGTACTGCAGAGCTCACCAGCCAGCTAGGAAGAGACAGAAGCAAACCCCTAATGCTAAGCACCTCTTCTAAGCACATGTGGAAAATGAGTGGTGGGCAGTGCTCACAGCAGATTCCAGATGATTCTGGGCCAGAATGTTTGAATTTTTTTTGTGTTTTTTTAATGGCCAACCTTGAAACAGTGTCTCCATTATGTACCATCTTTGAAACTACATTGCTTTGCTGGACAGAATTTGCTCTGTGTTTCTTAAGGCTCATTTTATACCCCAAAACCCTGCAGGTTTGGCATCCTGAGATGGGACCAGCTCTGTATTCATATCTGCAAGCTGTGGACTCTCCTGCTGTCACAGAGCCTTCAGAACTGATGAAGGTGGTGGATTTTTCAACTCCAGCCGTGGCTTAGCATGGCAGGGAACCAGACCGTGGAGATGTCCTGTCAGGATACACATTAGAGACATGAGTTGAAGACACCAAAAAGCAGAAAAAAATGCACCAAGATCCCTATCTCTAGTACCACTTACAATAGACAAATACTGCTTCTGAACCCAAGCCATGAGTGAAGCTGATATGGGAGAAGCAGCATTGTTAGAGGAAGGAATTCTGGCAATACCACCTTCAGGTAAGACCGATGTCCTGTCAGGATACACATTAGAGACATGAGTTGAAGACACCAAAAAGCAGAAAAAAATGCACCAAGATCCCTATCTCTAGTACCACTTACAATAGACAAATACTGCTTCTGAACCCAAGCC
This sequence comes from Geospiza fortis, assembly GCF_000277835.1. Lineage (NCBI taxonomy): Eukaryota > Metazoa > Chordata > Aves > Passeriformes > Thraupidae > Geospiza > Geospiza fortis. The sequence goes on along the minus strand of NW_005054437.1, from coordinate 384,115 downwards.
ATGAGTGAAGCTGATATGGGAGAAGCAGCATTGTTAGAGGAAGGAATTCTGGCAATACCACCTTCAGGTAAGACCTGTGGTATCCATCTAGCTGGAGCTCCTATCTGTCAGCTGTTACTTTCTTTTGTTTTTAACATATAACACATTTTGTAAAGCTTTATCAGATTCATCTTGCACCATAAAAAAGCATTTATCATCACAGCTTGGCTGGGTTTTGTTCAGTTTTCAGAGGTTCTGAGAGGAGATGGAGAGCAGCACAAGGTTGTCCAACCCTTGAACCAAATTTAAATAATTCTGCCATCCTTCTTGCTAAGCTGTCCCCTCAATAACTGTGTCAGGTATAATGGTGTAATTGTTGGTTTTTTCCACCACATGACTTCTTACATGGAGTTACAGAGGTCACTGTTGGAAGATTCTCTGATTCCTGACATGGATTCAGTATTCTGAGTTAGGACAGTTGATGCTACAGTACACAAACCATCATGTTTGAAACAGCCATTTGCTGTAAATATGTGGTGTTACTGAGACAGGATTATAATCCTTTCAGGCCCTCAGTGAGCACTCAGTCTTCTGGCATTAAAAGTTGAAGTAATATTAGCAGAGGTCATGCTTTAAGTACACTAATTATGTCTTGAGAATGAAGATATGAATGAGAATGACCTGCCATGAAATCCCCAGCTACCTTACTAATTAAGGTAGCAAAGCATCTAAGTCTTTATTGTTTAGAACTTGTTTGCTTAATTATTAATTAGAAAATTCAGGCTTTTTGTCTAAGATACTCCCAGGTGACAAAGCGTGGTGCTGGCTGTCCTCAGCAGCAGTAAGGCCAGCAGGAACAGGTGATTCATGAGTAGAGCACAAGGACTTCCAGGTTTCACTGAGGAAGTCTCAGAACACAACGTCCAGGTGGCCAATATGAAAAATGGTCGTTTCTCTTCTGTCTCCACTTTGGAATTGCACAACCCATCCATTGGGTATGGCTTTGTCACTGTATCATCAAATAAACACCAAAAAATCCCACAGAGACTGTAGGCTCCAGACAAACTTCTCTGGTATGGCATGGCAACATGAAGTACTGTGCTGAAGAGTATGAGGGGTCCTCTAAGAAGTAGACATTATACAAAAACTGTTTCTGGCAGAATTTGGACAGTAAAATCATCAAATGAGGTATTAAAGCTACCTTTTCCTTTCTTTTGTTCTCATTCATGTATTATACGTAAACTACGGGGGTTTTGGCACATTTTTTACAATATTTTAAAATATTCCTGTTCCACCCACCTCACCTGAAATTGTCCTGAGTAGTGCTCATCAGAAAGCAATTGATTGCATTGATGTTTTTTCTTGCGTTTGCACAACTGTTGAGAGCAGAGCTGACAACATTTTAACCCTTACATGTAGTGCCTTCTGCTGAAATAGTCTGAAGCATTCTTCTTACAGTCTCTGACATGACTCAACAGGCTGAAGAATGACTTTACCTTTCTGTGCAATCTCTCACTCTCTTATTTTAATTTTTTTCTCTCTCTGTCTATTTTATTCCTGCCTGCCCAGGTTTGATCTGATTGTGAGGCTGAAGAGTCACATGGTGGTTTGTGCTGGGACAGCACCATGCCTTTGCACATCTTTTCTGTGAGCTTCTGTGTTGTGTCCTGTCAGAGCAAGAACCCTGCAATTAGTGTTTTCTTGGGCATCTGGTGAAATACAGCTGCAGAGTTTGGGAGCCTGGAGCTGTCCTTTAGCCTTCATCACAAGCTGTCACTCTGTTTTCAACATTGACTATTGGAGAAAAGTCATGCAGAGCTCCAGGTTCACAAAGTCCTGCATAGCTGCTCAGTGCTTTTATGGCAAGCCTTTTTATAGGTCTCCCTGTGGTGATAGAGGGACTCAGTGCACACAGGTTTGTGAGCTGCACAAGCCAGCCCTTTACAGGTGGAGCACCAGTGCTCAACAAACCATAAAACATTGGGGAGGCTCTGTGATTCACCATGAGAAGCAGAATTTTTCAAGCATGCAACTACATTTCATGTTAGGTGAAGAGAAATCATTCTTGATTAAACCTTGAGTGACCTAGGGTCGTAAAGACAGTGCTTGAGGTCCCAACACTGTCCTGAGGTACAATTTATATTGATGTGGATGTTTAGTTCATTTCTAGAGATGCTAATAGCAATTTATATGCTTTCTTTTTTTTTTTTTTTTCAATCCTAGACTACTACATGAGCTCAGGCTCCACAGGACCTTGCAAAATGAGCCCCACTGTAAGAAGGTACCTCTCAGTTTAAATTGTACGAGTTGATCTGTATCACACCAGCTGTTTTCCCTCAGCTTCCAAGATGATCAAAGTAAAGAACTGTAGCATGAGGTTATGTGGAATCTCCCAGGCCACACCAGCTGTGTGCATTTTGCTGGGGACAAAGCCTGCCATTGCCTTTGCAGATTGAAGAAATCTCCAACATTGGTGTCCTTGAAACATTTTTCTATCGGGCTGATTCTGTACAAGTAGCTCCTGTAGCCACAGACATCCCTGTTGTGCTCAAAGATGGGGATTGTTTCTGTTGCTGCCCAAGCCAGGAAGCAGAACTTCATAGTTGCAGTTTGCCACAGTGTTGTGGCAAAAAGAGAGGGAGGACAAGAACCATTCCCAGTCCTGACCCACAGCACCAAGTGATTTCTTTCTGACCTGTTTTCACATTATCCTCAAGAGAAGCTGCAGAGATATCCTTTACAACATTAACATGCAAGCTGCAGGTACAGTGTAGAGAAAACTCCATCACCTTGGGGTGCTGACAGGAGGTAGTCTTGTGCTGATGGAAATTATACACAATTTCTGCATCAGTACTAGGGTTAGGAAGGTTGGGGTTTTTCCTTTAAAAAAAAACCCCAAAAAACAGATGTTTCCAATGATACAACCCTTTATCCAGAAAAGGCCGCGGGAGCAATCCAAAATGTTTCCAGTCAAGTGGAGGAAGACTCTCTGGTCAGAAAAGACTTTCCCACTCCTTCATTGTGTTTCCCAACTCCCTCCTTCAAGTTAGCTGATCCAAGCCTGGAGCAGCATGGCTCAGAGCCAAGGAATAAGGATGGTACTGCTGAGGCTTTTTTTACTCTGTTCAATGTGGAGGGAAAGGGTGAAGCAGTTATTACTCCAGACACTCCAAATGCTACCTTGTTTTTCATGTCATTATTGCAACAGGCAAATCCCCATAACAGCACTCACTCAACACTGTCTGTCCCCTCAGCAATCTGATGACATCATTTTCACTGCCAGTGGGTCAGTGCCAGCCAAGTGGAGGCAGGCTGGCTTGGGTCCTTAGAGAGACTCCTGTTACTGTAATGATCTGCTGGGGTTACAGACCTATGTACTTATCATCCTTTCAGAGAATGCTTTTCAAAAGTAACAGCCTTATTTTTTCATCAGAAGGTAATTACACAGTACAAATTGGCCCTCGGGTTGCTCAGGGTAGAAGAAATCAATGAAGGAAGTATTTTCCTAGATACACAGTGACTTTGGAAGTTAAATATTTTTACCCCAGAAAAGGACAGGGAGGGAGCCCAACAGAATAAAGTAGCGCTTAAATAGCTCATTAATTCTTAGCTTTCCCTGACCACCCAGTAATCTCTAGCTGGCTGAAGGGGTCCCAGAACCATGGCCCTGAACCACAGCTCAGATGCAGAAGACAACTAGGAGATGTGTTATGGTGTCTTGCAATGTGATGTCAGTACTGGCATGTGGTTCACTGGCACAGAGAAGGTTACAGCAATAAATACCCTGTCATAGGCCTGCTCCAGGGAGGAAATCCTTCTTCTGAGTCATTGTCTGCCATGACAGTGGGGACACTGACCCTGTGCATTCTCAGGAGCAATGGAACATCTCCAGACACAGAGGTAAGCACAAGACTTGGGGTTAAGCTCAAGCTCCCTATGTGGGCTTGGGTATGTCACTAACCTGCTTTGCACCTCAGGTGCTCACCTGGGGATTAGATACAAGAACACCTCCTCTTCTATCCCTTCCATTTGTTAGCAATCTCTTCAAGACCAGGCTTCCTTTTACTAGATGTGTATGTAGCCATAGCACTTTATACTGGTGCTGCTTCAATTAAAATTCAGTACATGCGTGTGCTCAGAGGGTGATATTATCATGTCTTGACATAACAGAAAATTGGTGTTACAAGTCATTTTTCTTGTAGCACATTTTCAGTCTAACTGGGATCTGTTCCCTAAATGAGAAGCAAAGAAATCTGTGACACCTAGGAGTCTGTGTGACAGTCTTTCTGGACCAGAAGTCCCGAAAGCACATTCAATTAAACATTTAGGGGTCATCTTGTCAGGTAAATGCCACCTTCTTTGTTCAGTTGCTCCCTACATATGCCTAATCATATCATAGATGTCTAATCAGCAGTGCTCCTGAACATAACTGAGCATGGCCCAGCTCATCAAGGCAAAATGGTAAGTGATCCTTCTGCCCAGTCTGGAAATTGCAGAATGCAGGGACTATAAATGGGGAGATAAAAGACAATCTTTTTGGACTGGCCTGTGTCTGGTGTAATAAACAATATAGTGATATAAAAAAATTATGTATTAATACATATTACTAGATTAGGCATCTATTTCTTCAGAAGCCTATCCACATGCTGCTATGAGTCTTCTAATCCCATTAAGAGAAATGGGCAACACATTAAGTTGACAGAATGAGTGGTACACTAAGGAGTAATGAAGTGTCAAATTGTGTATTTGTATTTACCAATCAGCCTTTCCTGATGGATTAGACCATAGGTGTGTTACTTTGGCTATGTGTGCCGCTGAGAAAAAGCACTTCCAGTTACATGGCTGTAGTTGTGTTCTTGTGTGGAAGCGCTCCAGGCCTGGATTCTACAGAGCCTCAAATTACTTCAATAACTTCTGTGCATGTAGGCAAGTGTAAGAGAGTTGTAAATGGGAGAAAGTTAGGTTGGCTCTGCCTTGCACTGCATTCCTTTGATAATAGCCTACCTGTCTTCAGGCAGGACCAGCAGGACACAGATGTGAACTGATTTCCTAGTCTTCATTATAAATGGCAAGTCACAAGGTATTTGCATAAACCTGAGAGATGGTAGAAAAACTCTGAAGGAGAATGAGGAGATAAGCTCTTTTCTGAGACTGAGGTCTTATGAAAGAATTTTGCCATACAGTGCTACATTTACAATCCAGGGGATTTACCTGATGAGATCCCATGCCAATGCAACAAGAAGTATTAAGTACTTCAAGAAACGTGTTTAAATACAGGCTGAAAATGGAAGATTTGCAGTGGACAGTGGAAGTTAAATTGTACATGCAGTTCCCCTTGATTTCCCCTGAGCACTCTGTAGACTATTAATGCCTCAGAGCAACACCAGCAGAGCAATATCCCTTCCTCTACAAGATCACCTGCTTTGGTTTATAATTGGGTGTAATTTAATCATGCGTTTCTAAAGTGCTTTGGGAGCCAAATATCCGACAACACTTTACAATTTAATGGCATTAGTGAGAGAATGCATCGATATATCCTTGTGGAGCAAAAGTCTGACACCTCAGTTACAGCTGAAGAAACAAAGAAATTAATTGCTTGCTTAGAGTTGCATAGCAGATTAATGGGAAAATGAGATTTCCAATTCCTTCCCCTCTTGCTTTTCATTATGTATTTGTTTGCTTGTTGAGACAGGTATGCTGGTCAGATGCCAAGAGAAATGTGGTGTATTATTCTTTCTCCCTGCTCCCTGGGTTTTCCCTGATGGGAAGTAAGGTCTAGGTCATGAAATGTCATACCCAACCTCTTTAAGATTTGTACTCATGCACAAGAAGACCCTGTGTGCTGATGGTGCTGGCTCTGTTTGCATGTTTGTGTATGCAGTGGGAAGCAGCCTGCAGTGACTGTCCCCAGCAGCATTTTGACTTCAAGATGGAGTATCCTGGGAAGGACAGTGGTTCCTGCTTCATGGCCCCACTGAGGAGCCACAGCGTGTGATAACAGCTGTGCCCTAGCTGGGCTGTCATCAGTGACCCCAGTGCAGGGGCACTCTTAGCAACACCTCCAAGCCTAGGCTGTGGCTCACCTCAACAAGAAGCACCTGCTCGCTTATGAACCCTACAACCTGCAGCTGCAAGCTGATCATCTGTGGTGGGTCAGGTGTGCAGCCACTGGGATTTGTTGGGGGTGATTCCCTGCAGGCTGAGGAGCCATGAGATTTCATGTCTGAATGCATTTCACACCCTGCTGTTTCCCAGGACAAACACACTTGCTGGGACAGGCACTGTGGATCTCACTCCTCTGGGCTCTCTCCCTTGTCCAGAGGAAGGGGTTGCTCAGGCTGTGGGTGCTGGAGCTGCAAGGGTCACATTGTAGGAACTTACTTACCTTCATATCCAAAAAAAACAGACTAACTCTGTCTGCCTTTGAAGTCACTGTGATTTATCTTCAGTTGTTTTAAGGCAGTCTTATATCCCTTAAAATGGCTTGTTTTGGCCAGCAAGCCTCATGAATTCCCTAAATGGCTCAGAAGCAAACATGGCCGGTTCTCAGTCCCTAACTAGGCTTGCTCTGCATCCATGGCATACTTAGCACTTCCAAGCAGTCCATGGATGCACTATGCCACTAGCTTTGTGCTTTTTTTGCACAGGCACTGCACTGGGTACATCTGTTCTCTTCCTTTGTAAAGTGGAAGGATTTTGCCAACATTGTATGACAGCTAGTAAGCTTTCCAAGACAAAAAGAGGAAGAAAATCAGATATTTCATATCCCACTCTCCCTTCCCTCTTTTGTTGAAGCCAGTGAAGCTTTAAATCAGGTTGTAACACAGAGCTTGGTTCCAGCTGGTTCAAATTGGTGGTGTGAGCATGGACTCTTCCAGGTGCATAGGGTGACGTTTTACAAACATGTTTTAGAGACAGGCCCTGGTGCCTCAGGTCTGTTAGTGTCCTCTTAAAAGGGACAAGAGAGAGAGGCTGCCAGGCACAGCTTGAAATGAAACTGATACAGCACCAATAATGAGGGACTATATTTGGAAAGATCTTTCAAGGCTATTTTTGTCTGAGATCGTTACTTCTGGACAGGCTGCTGGCAACTGCTGGGCACACAAACACACCCCACCCAGGGTTTGGTTCTCTCTGCTAATGTGGAAGTAGCTCACAGGGGGTCAGCAGAGGGAAGGGATGCTCACACTGGGTTTCCTGCTCTGATTTTCAAACTGATCTGTGTTTGTATGTACGATACATGCAACACTTCTTCACTGAAGCCAGCAACTGCCCACCCAAAAGACTGGAAGCAATTCTTTACCATTTTTCTAAAAATTCTTGTTGTTACCATGTGTCCCACTTCCCATGCACCCTGGTACACTCCTCCCTGAAGGCACAGCTGGAGCACACCTTCCCTGTCCCTAAAATCAGTGGGAGCTTTCTCTGTTCCCAGCCAGGCTGATGCAAGGAATCCTGAGAGTGCTTCACCCTGCTCAGGGAAGGCAGACAGGCCTGGGGGGCACAAGAACAGCTCCCTATCCTCTCAGAGATCTGCTTGCTGGGTGGCACCCACCTTCTGCTCTCCCACACTGAGCTTGTTGAGCTGAGCACTGGTACAACAGGAACACACCTCTTCAAAGTTATTCAAAGCAGCACAGCTGGCTGGGGAGTGAGGCTTGCAAAAGCACTGTATGGGTGAGGTGCTGATTTATACCCAGGTTTCTCAATGGGAGCCTATGTCTGAGAGCTCCTGGGGCTCCTCCTTGTCTTGACCTCAGCAGTTTCTGGGTAGGGTCTCTCTGCTGCCAGATATTTGCAGCTGAGGTGGGAAATCAGGAGTCAGAATAAGAGACTGTAAAACTGACTTTAGCAGATAAGGCAT
>NW_005054437.1:347036-376262 GCF_000277835.1 Geospiza fortis | reverse complement strand
AGATAAGTCATTCCTGTCAAATCCAGCTTCACTGAAGATTTGTTTTTATTATTTTAGGAACTACATTTTTGATAAGTTTCGTTCTGGAAGAGAGGTAGTTACTGCCTGGAGTTGGGCACTGTAGGCTGGAGGGCATCATGCCTCATGTGGAAACAAGCACTCTTCATTAGGAAATGAGCCCATTCAGACCAGGACTTAAAAGATTCTCTTTAGGGACATTTTTCAGAGACTTTCAGTGGTCTATACCTGCTGACAGGCTGTCCTATGGGAAAGGAGTAAGGACTGATCTAAGGGCTGAGCAAATCTGCTGATTTGAGTAACTGTGAAGAGTAGCTGATTTCTGTGTTGATTCCACAGGGACTAAACCTCTATCTCAATTCCTCTTAATATATTGTGGTGTGTTTACCCCAGCTGGACATCTGGTGCAGACCAAAGACATTTTATCACTACCCTCCCACAGCTGGACAGGAGAGAGAAAATTTAACAAAAGGCTTTTGAAGCATGGTAAGGATAGGGAGATCACTCACCAATTCCTGTCACAGGCAAAACACACTCAGCTTGGGGAATTTAATTTATTACCAATCAAATCAGAATAGTGTAAGGAAAATAAACTGCTAAATTTTAAAACATCTTTCTCCTACTCCTCCCTTCTTGCTGGGCTTAGCTTTATTTCAGAATTCTTTACTTCCTTTACCCACTGGTGCAGGTGGATGGGGAATGGGGTCTGTGGTCAGTTCATCATGCCTCATCTTTCTCCCTCTCTCCTCTGCTGTCACATATTCTCACTCCCCTCTTTAGCTGCAGTTGCTGTTGCAGTGTTCTTCCCCTTCTCAATAGTGTTGACACAGAGGCACTGGGACCCATTGCTGCTCCTGGCCACAGGGGAAGCTTCCAGCAGCCTCTGACAGAAGCCACCCCTGCAGTCCCCTCCTGCCACCAAAGCCTTGCCACACAAACCCAATACTTATGTACTCTTCTATTTCTCTTCTTTAATTGCACTCTTCTGCTTAGCCATGTTTTTCAGTTTTAGCCCTTTCATAATATTTACAAAAACAAATAGGACATGGCACCACCTCAGTGAAACACAGCAGCAGCTCTGCCACTCTTGTAGCTCAGAAAAGGTGAATATAATGAATTTTCCTCAGGCTGGGAGGGGGCAGGTTGCAAAGAACACAAAGACTGTTAGACCCAAAGTAAATTATTCAGAACAGTGCTGAAGTGAACAAGGGGAAATGGGAGTGAAAATGAGAACTCCCTAAATCTGAACTGTCACTTCCTACAAAAACTGTGACCAGACTTTTTCCTTTATACAGTGGAAAGCCTTGTAGAGCTTTAAAACATTTAAAATTCTATAAAGCTTTTTATCCATAACGCTATGAGACTTGCACTCAAAACATAGGGTTGACTGCACTAATTATGGCACTTAGTCCTTTTCTTTAGAAAAAGATGGACACAGGGACAGGAAATTTGCAGAAGTTGAAACATAAGATATAATTAGTGGAACTAGCTGTGCCTGGTCTGGCAGGCAGAACAGCATTGTTGTGGCTGTGTAGTTTGCCTTCATGTGGCTCAAAATGCAGCTGCCCTTGGCTTCTCTGAAGGTCAGTTAGACCAGGTGGTAGAGTGGGGCTTCTGCTCAGCAGGGGCACTTCCATTGTTTCCATCTTCCTGCCCTCTAAGTGATTTTGTACAGTAGGATGTTAAAGGTGGTATTTCTAATACCCTCTGCTATCTTAATGGTAATAAAAGGAGCCAAAGATTGGAGAGAATCCTGCTTTCAAGTTCAAGAATAGACTTGGATTCTGCCTCCTTTTCTCCAGATTGCCCAGCAGGAGCTCTGTGATATTTTAGGCTTCTTTATGTGAGATTGCATGTAAACACAGAGTAAGCAATAAATCTGAAACACTTCAATCCTTGCAATACCAAGTAAATACAGCTTTGCATATGAGGAGTCACTTTGTAAAAGAGCTGGCCACAGAAAGTGCAGGAACTTCACTGTTGTGGCCATGCCTAGATAAGGGATTACAGAAAATCTGAACCACTGAACAGGCTGACAGGTAGATCAATACAAATATACATTGGTGCTGGTTCTTTTAATGTAGACTGAAATCTTCCAGGAGCCAGTTCTGGAATGAAAATACAGCAGTGGCCAGCGACCCAGACACACTCAGTCTGAGAATATTGTATCACTTTTGTTCCAGCTGGAGCTAGGAAGGAGGTATGAGGAAACAGGATGCTCCTCCCAGCAGGCCTCTAAGATTTTGAAAGGAATTGTAAAAGACAAAATAAAAGGAAGAGGAGAGAATCACTCCCTTTTGCCTCCTCTTAACCCCTTTAGGCTGCCTTGAAAATAATTTAGTTTTATTTCTGTCTGGTACTGATTAGTTCTCACATCAGGAAGGGGAGTATGAAGGAGTCTCCATTAAGCCTGCAAGCAGATCCATTTAACTGACTGGGAGCACTTAGACCCACTGGGTTTCTATGCTATAAATCCTTGGAACCTGTTCCACTGGTGACAGATGGCCTGGCTCAGGATTAATGAAACAAAATATCTGTGCCACTGCATCAAACAGCTGAAGAAGCTGGCATCAGATCCCCAACCAGAAAAAAGTATGCAGACTACTCTACTCCTTTCCTCCTGGAAATGTTTCCTGGGGCGAGGGGCGAGAGAGATTAGGCCATTAGTCTGGGAATTGCTGGCAGTGAGCAGTCTTCCTGGAGCAGCCCTGTGCTGCAAGCTCCCTTCTCCCTGGAAGTGTGGACAAATGGCCACTGTCTGTGGGAATGGCTGGAGCACCAAGGGCCAAGCTTGCTCCTGAGACTGGCACGCCAGGGCAGCCAGGATGTGGTGTAACACCATCCCAGTGCCTGGTTGGTTTGTGTTGGATGTGCTCTGTAGGGTGCACGTGGGTGTTTTCCAGGGTTCCCAGGTAGGAATGCTGTGGCTGACTGTGACTAGTGAGCTTTAGTGGGGTGCTGAGCTGCTCCAGCACAAACTATGCTGGAGGGTGTAACAGGGGCACAAAGCTGCCCGGCACAGAGGGGCCTCAAATTCTGTGCTGAACCAGTGACAGAAACAGAAAATGAGCAAGGAGACGTTGTATCTGCACAGTAAAAATACCGAGTAAATTAATATTTTTAATTGCTGTTACACACAGAAGAAATTAGAAAAAAAATTACATTCCAAACAAAGAATAGTAAAATCAGCATAAAAATGTGTTAAGAAAAGATCCCAGATCAAGTGGCTGTACTGCATGTGGTGACCTTTACAATCACAGTAAAGAAAGTAAGTGCTAGAGACTTTCAAACATGGCAAAGTGCTTGGCTCCCCAGAGGAGAGCAGCTGCTTCAGTCACATTTTCAGTACACTCTGCCTGGAATGTGTGGGAGAGGGGCTGGAGCAAGAGACTCACACGGGTCCAAGACATAGAGATTAGTGTTCAGGGCAGACCAGCCACTCTGCATTCTCAGGCAGGCAGAACTGCCACTTACCTGGTGGCATTTGCTTTCTCCTTCCTTGTTTGGTTTTGGTTTGGTTTTTTTTTGTTTTGTTTGTTTCTTTGTTTGTTGTTTTGTGGTTTTTTTTTTTGTTTTTTTTTTTTTTTTGTGGTTTTGGGGTTTTATTCTTGTTTTTGTTGTTGCTTTCTGGTTTTTCAGTTTTATTTAACAAAGCTTCAGGTTCTGCTGGCCTGACCCTGCCCCAGCACCATAGGCTTGGAGCAAGCCTGCCCAGCTGAATTAGGAGCAAGGCTTGGTCCAGCAGGAACCTGCACCAGCAGGGTCTAGACAAAAATGTTTGTAGTGATTCAGCACCATCGCCCAATGGGCTGGTTTTGGTTTCTTGCTTCTGTCAGGAAAAGGTGTCTTTTATTTCCTTATGCTCTGTCTTTTGACTGATCCAAATTGGCCCAGTCATGCTCCCACTGAAGTCTTGGTGGCTCAACACCTGCACCTTGTGCTTCAGCCTCACTTTTGAGCCATCACACCACTCCAGTAAGCTCATCCGACAGCAGCACAGTGTCACCACAGAAACAATACAGACCACAGAAGTTTTGCCATTCCTGCCAAATGCCCACTTTTTTTCCATTTGTAGTCTGTCTAGAGTTGTATATTTTTATTCTTTACAGTAAGAGCAAAAATAAAATAACATTAAGAAAATTTTCTCCAAACTAAGAAAATGAAAACCCATCAAATATTTTAAAGAAACCATAAAAATTTGCATTGTGTTTGCTTCTGAGTTCATATTAAGATTTTACTGCAGCTGCTTCAAAATAATGGTCCATTTCACAAGTACACAGCTCACATTCCTTGGTGTGTAATTCCTTGCTTTCATTTGTGTTTGTACAGCAGCTAGTGCTACAAAAACTAGGTAGTTTCTAGCTGTGGTCCAGATTTAGATCAGTGAACAGTGGCATTTTTATCCTAGTTGAGAACACGGTGAGAACACGGTGATGGTTGAGAGCTGTATTTCTAGATCAACTTTTGTTCTGGGCCAAGGGACTGGTGGTACAAGCACTTCCTTTGCTACAAAACCCACTGCTTCCTTCATTTGGATGAAAGAAATGAATCCAAGAAGGATGTGCTGACCTTATTGATTCCATCAAGGCTTTCTCTCTCTGCTGATTTTAAAGCCAGTGAAACTTAGAGAAATTAAACATCCCTTTGAAAGCTGTCTCATAAAACCCAGCTGACCTTCTGCAGACTGAAGGTTGAACAGAATTACTTCATTTTCTGTTCCAGCTTTTTCAAAAGCCACAGCAGACTGTGAGGCACTCTGTTTTGGCTGGATTATATTTACTCTAGCTAACAGTGAGGGACAAGACCAGACTGCAAAAGTTAGATGCAAGGTTCAGAGCTAAGAATTTGGTCAAGGCTTTTAGAAGAACTAAAAATCATCTGTAAAACTGAAATTAGAGAGTTCAGATTTTTAAGCTAAACCTCCCTCAGAGTTCAAGTGAGCTGAGCCCATCCTGTTAACCAGCATGAATAAATATTTTGCAATTTTTTCCTATCTGATGCAATTTGAAAAGGCAGTCACACATTCCATGTTTTAAGAGAAGTCCTGCAGATCCCTAAAAGCAATTTTAACATTAAAGCTGGATAATACTTGTGACTTACACAGCACTTGACATCTTCAAAGTGCTGTATGAGCATCAATCCTCACGATATCCTTGTGAGGTAGGTAAGGGGCAATATCTCCATTTTAGAACGGGGGTGAGGGCCTGGTTCCCTGCTGGGATAACTTGACATTGCACTGGTCCTCATACACCACATGTCCTCCTGGCCCCAGAAAATTTAAGTGACTCACCTAAGGCCACAAAAGGAGTGAACATGGATAAAAGGCAGGAGGATTTCTGTCATGAGAAGTCAGCAACTTCCCATCCTCTTCCAAGAACACAGTTATGATGCCTCTGCTTAAAAGACCCCCTGTCTGTATTCAGAAACCAAGCAAAGAGAAAGAGGCACCTGCCACTGAGATCTACAGTTGCTGTTTGCTTTGATCTGCTTCTTCCAGAACAGCTCCCAAAATACCATGACAGCAAGATGAAAATGCAGGTGCTAGTGTCAAACTACAAGTCTGGAAAACTTTGAAGAGCCACGAAAAGCTGCCAAGTTCCTCCTGGGAATTTTATAAAACTTCTGTAAAAATATATATAAATTGCCTCCACTGATGACAACGTGAAACCTTCAAGCAAACTGCTCAAAAGCCATGTTAGAGTAATCCTGAAACCAACCAGTCTTACAGATGCCTCAATAGGGAGGAGTAAGAAGCCAGGTATCCAGCACAGAGTAAGAGTAAAGCTTATAGTTAAAATCCTCTGGCTTTGTTCTTCTTGACATGCCATTTCTACATGAGCATCACCCTGTGACACAGCATTACCAGCACTTACAAACAAGCTGCAATTAGCACTGCTTCTCTGACTGACCCTGGGAGTTCTGTGCTGAAGGATCTGCCTACAGAAAGAGGCTGAAGTAAACATGCTGCATCTTTTATATGTCCAATTAAAGAGCCAAAGGACCTCCAAGAGGCTGATAACTACAGAAAGTAACCAAACCACGTGTGTAGGCTCAAGTGGCCACAGACAGGGTTTGCAGTGTGAAAAGAAAGCCTCTGTGCTTAGCAACAAAAGGAGCTGCTGCTGCTGGGGCCAGGAACACTACACCACCTGGAAGGCTTTATTCTCTCTGCAATGTTCCTGGGCCAAAGACTGGGTGCTTCTCAAGGACTGTACTCCTGAAAAGGAGAAGAATGGACTGATCCTCAGTTTTACAGTGCAAAGAGCCAAAAGGAGGGTACACAAAGGCAGCCCCACAGACAGTAAAACCATTTGTCACATATGAACACCACTCTTTTTTTTGCTCTATTTCAAAGTGAAGATTGCCCTCACTGGGGTTGAGGGAACAGTTTTAATCCCAGGAAAAGTTATTTAACAGACTGCCAGCAACTGCTTAGTGCTTCTCAGGATTTAGGCATCTCAAAATTGTGTCAGATCACAGTCCACAGCAGCTGGTCTCTTCCCAGCAGGAAAGAGCCTCCAGGAAAATGGTCTCATTCAAGTAATATGGATTAGAAAGTGGAATACAGAGCCAGAGAGAGATTTTGAAGATTAAGAGCCTTTGCCAGCAAACCTCCAAGCCAACCAGGACTCTCCTTTGTATGCTGAGGGCTCTGCCTCATGTTCCTGGGAAGGCTGAAGCTGTTGCAGCAGCGAGATGGAGCCAGTGTGACTGGCCAATGTGTCCCAGCCAGGCCACTCCAGGTGACCTGTTCCAGGACAGCAAGGGAACAACAGCCCACTTGGGCTGCACAAGTTTCTGCTGTCCCACCCAGAGACCTCTGCCACCAGAAACTGCACCTCTGATGGCCAGTGGAGAGGAGAGGCCTCCTAATAACACGTCAAGACTCTTTTCTGCAGGTATTCAGTGGCTAATGGTACAGCAGGACAGCAAAGCCAGCCAAGAAGAAAAAGCACACAGAAAAGCAACTCAGCTATTTTCAGGCAGTTCAAGACTACTTGTTTCTAGAGAGGGAGAAAAGAGAATCAAAACTCAAGACTTTTAAATAAAGCTTACTTTATCACACAAGCATTTCCCTCAAAGCAAAGGGAAGCTCAGGATGTGGGGGAGCTCCTCTGAAGAACTGCCAGCTAAGGACTGAGTGTGCTGACCCGTGCCAAGGAGCTGGGATTCAAAGACGGCAGTGTGCTGTTTGCTCACATGCTGGGAGGATGGTGGGGTTCGCCCCAAATGCTTAGACTTCCTCTCAGCTGGGTCACTTTTTTGCTGGAGGAGATTTGCAAACAGCCAAGCTGAGCAACAGCAGGTGACATCTGCAGAGAGCTACACTGCAGGGTTCAATCTGTGGCCAGGAGATAAGCAATGCTGATGAATGAAAATGGTGTATGGCTCTGAATTCCCTTAGCTGTTTACTCCAGGCAGGCCCCCATGTGCCAGTGAATGAATACTGACAGTATTACATAACAGCATTAAAGGGAAGGGATTACACGGGGCTCTGCTACCTACAGTGCTTTCCCTATCCATAATGCAGCTGACCTTTCTGATCCCTGTCTGAAAAGCAGCAGATGCCCCCACGGGGTCAGGATGTTAACCCAGATTTCTGTAATACTGGCTGCATTTGCTCTGATGGAGAAGTCGTGGGGAGGCAATGCCTATTCCCTGCCAGGCACACCAGGTAAGGCTGGAGAGGAGCAGGAGACCCACTCAGCACCTCTTAACACAAGGGAAAAGCTAGCAAGGTTCTATGTGAGTTCATGTGAGTTTGAGAAGGAAGTGGCAGGCGTGTTGAACACAAAGGACACTGCTTTTCAGGAAGCTCTGCTGAAAAGGGGCTTTCTGACAAAAAAAGAAGTGGTGCAAAGAGGATCCTTTTCCACCAGCTGGCAAAACATGGCAATCTACATCCAAAATCAGGGCCTTGATCACAGGAAATGCTCACACAAAGATTTAAGATACTGCAGGCAGCAGTACTAAAAGTACTACTGGAAGTGCTACTAAAACTTAATGAGTACATGGAATATTACTTGTTAGGACGTTGGAGAAAAAGACATAAAGATTAGATGCCTGTCTGCCATGCTAACGATAATTAGGACATACACTAAGACAATGAGTATGTTCTGCTTTAACAATCAAAGTTCCTCATGTGCCCATTACATCTCACTGGTGGCTGCAGGCACTGTGTAGCTATGTGCACGTGGAGAGGGAGAACACTGAGATGTCCCTGAAATCCCACCAAACTCCTGCTCTCCACAGCTCTGCCACAGGCAGCAATGCTGACCTGCACCTAGAGACCTGCCCTGGAGCAGTGAGCACTGCAATCAAAGCACACAGCACTGCCAGCACACCTCTCACTCTGTGCCCTCAGCTTGGGGTTCTGCTTTCATGCTGGCTCTGCTGGCTACTGCCCCACATACTGCCATTGACTCCAGAGCTCAGCTCACAGCTGGATATGCTCTTTTTATTCTCCCTCCAAGCTTCCTTTCAGTAGAGGAATAGCTCCAGTTTGCATACTGCAATGCACAAAAAGAGACAAACATTGGTTAAATTAATTTTTACCCATGACTTTAGCAGAGATCTGTGCCTGTCTGCCTACAGTCAAGAGCAAGCCTTTTAGCACAGTGCATGGCCAAACCTCCTTTCCACCAGCCCTCCTCTTCCCAGACATTCAGCATCAATTTCAAGACTAACAAGTAAAATGCAGTAGTACAGCACTTCCAAGGAGGAAAAGTTGAATGAGTAACTACTGCAGGGACAGTCTAAGCTTTCTGATGTGGACTCCACACTGAAGTAAGCTGTATTCAGAGAAAGCCAACAAAAAAAATGTAATTCCCAAAGGTAATGCTTCAAAGAAGCAAAATCAATATCACCAGTGTGCCTAGAGAAATGGAGATCTCTCTCAGGGGTGAATGCAGCTACAGCACCTGAGATATAACCCACGTGTTCACAGACTGCTGGCACTCCACCTAACTCCTCTTCCTGAAGTCCTCCTCATCCCTGGTCTCCACGGCCGAGAGCGCGATCAGCATCTGGGCCGCGTAGTAGGTGGCCATGATGATGAAGCGCGAGTAGGGCACGGGGAAGCAGAACTCATTGAGCGCGATGGTCAGGTCCGACACCATGAAGAGCATGGCGCCCACGCAGGCCGACAGCTTGGTCCATGTCCACAGGTCGTTGCAGAGCTGCACGCCCGCCACCGCCCGCCAGCCCATGAAGCCGATGAGGGCGATGTAGACGGCCACCAGGTAGGTGAAGGGGCCCGAGAGGTAGGAGTACAGGAAGGCATAGCAGGAACTGGAAACGACACCCATCAGCAAGCCGGCTTTGAGGTCCAAAGGCTTCATGCCAAAGGCTGACGAGTACAGGATGTGTGTGATGCCGAACATCAGCAGACCTGGAAAGAGGCATTGACACAGAAAGTGGGACCTTTCCTCAGTGACTGGTAGGTAGTAGCAGAAGAAAATATTCCTTGCAGTGTTACCTACCAGTAACACTAGCAGTGACAACCATACTGACCACTTGGGACCATTTTATTATAAAAATCTGTGCATGGGAGATAGCACCAAGCCTCCAAACTAAAAAAAAGCCCCAGCACAATTACAGCTGCAGCCAAGTACAGTTCTGCTGTGACAAAAGCCTTTCTGCTGAGAAGCTGGGTGGAACTAAGCTGCTGGAGAATGAATTGATCTTGTTTTTCAGGTAGTTCCTCTTCCCCTGCTTTGGGTGAAAGGTTGGGAGCAAGGTAGACCAAAAACCACCCCCTCTAACTATCCATAGTGTTTTGCTCATAGGTCACATGAAGAACAAGAAGACTGGAACCACACCAGTGTAGGAAGAAAATGTGACAAAAGACACTAATCCCTCTGAATCCTGACACAAAGCTTGCCCGTATTTAGCCGCAAACCCAAAGGCACTTGACGACTAAATCTGGCTGCTTCTCCATCTCTGCCCATAGCTGGGAGAAACCTAAGCTGGAAAGAAGCGGCTGGCATATTTCAGGGACTGCACCAATGTGATCTGCCAACAATTTTATGGCTATTTGGAAGATTCAGATGAACCTTACCAGGAATCAGTCAGGGAAAATAAAATGCCGGCTTTCCTTTGAAGTGCAACACCACTGAGAAATGCCAGATGTGGGTGTTGGAAGGTGCTGCCCATATGTTATTAACTTGCCACTAATCCATTTGATAAAAATATATCCCAATGTGTTGGCACAGCTGCTGCCTCCAAGCTGTCATGACAACTGTAGATAATGGGCCACAAACAGAGCCCAGCTCCTTGGGTCTTCTGGTTCCCAGACCCACACATGGTGCAGCTGCAGGCTCTCCTGCTTTATCTTGACAGGGATATTAGAGGAGTTAAGTTATTAGAGGAGCTGGAAGTTTTCATGCAACTCTAAAGCATGAAATGGAGAAAAGGATCTGGGAAACTGAATCCTCCAGCAGGACAATTGTTCACATTTAACACGTGATGCTCTGGTGTAAAAGGCAGTCACAAAAACCTGCAGCCGGCAGACGTTGCTTCATCCTACTACTCTTGTGTTGAGGCAGCTCAAGGAAGAAGTGGAAGTGTCTCCCTGCCTTTGGGAAAGACCAGATCAGACACCCACTGAGAGCTCAGCCATGGTGGGATGAGAAAGAAATCCACAGGAAGGAGGGGGCCGGTGGGATCTGTTTTGCAGGGTGAGGCTAGAGAAAATGGATAGTGTGAAGGGGAAAGAAGAGAAGCACAAAAGAGGATAATGAGAAGCTGATGTTTCACAGAGCTATTGCACCTCATTGACAGAACACTGAAGGAACTGAGAAGGGATTTAGGACAAGAACTTTTCATAGAGTTATAGTGCAGGAAAGATTAGAGCCCAGGGAGGTGGTAAGGAGAAGGATGTGTCGTCCTAGCAGTGAGCAATGTTTTTTTCCTTCAGTGGCATTATATGGAGCATTCTGCGACAGGGAACTGTGTTGTCTTTCATGCAGGCATCTGGCAGCGAGGAGGAGGAGGAGGAGGAGGAGGAGACAACAGGATGCAGCAGGCAAAGAGCCTGGAAAGGCAGGAGGAGTTTCGTGATAGGTGGTGAGGCTGGGCACAAACAAGGGAGTCAGCTCCCAGGTTTACTCATTCAACACCCACAAATCAAGCCAGGAACTAGAGAAACCTGTGATGGCTACACAGGGAAGGGGGTGCACTTCTCTTGTATTTCTCAGCCTTTAGCTTGGTCCTCTCAACCACATCAGGGAGATCAGCCCTTTTCTCCCACTTTCTTCCTCTGAGTTTCCTCTGTCTTCTTCACCAAATGCATAAATTGTTTCTAAGTGCCTACAAAGGAGGCAGTGTCAAAGGAGGTGGATATTAACACTGTAAAGTATCTTCTACATGCAGTAAGAGTAGTTAGAAAACAGTGTGTTATTAGTGGACTGAAACAGCAAAAATGAAAAAAGAGTCAAGGGTGCCAGGAGTAGGTTCCCAGGCTCTCTCTTCCCTATAAAGTAATGAACAAATGTCCTTTTATAAACTCATTGTCTCAAAAGCTTTTCAAATGAGCCCAGTTTCCAACCCTTTTCAGCCCAAAAACTGCAGGAATTGAAGAGCATATACATTTTTATCCAGTATTTCCTCTTCTCTCCCTAAACTTCAAGGTCTCACAACTGATGACATCAAAAATATTGTCAGTTTTCAGCAACAGCAACCTGATGAATTTTAAATAGGAGAAAATACTTTTTGCAGACAAAGTGAGAGATGAAATGGAGCAGTGCACTTTATGTGCTTATATCTGAAATGCAAATATTAACACTTCCCTACAGAAGGTAGCAGCTCAGTGGGCTGAGATTTTCAAAATGCTCCAAGAGATGCTTTTCTTCTCCTTAAGAAGAAAAATGTGCCTAAACCCACAAAGCAAAACCTCTCAGTTGTGAAACTAGGGCTGAAAACCCAACTCATTTGCAGATTAAAGCACATTGACCAGATGCTGAATTGCTGTGACTGGCTAACCTTCCTCTAGCAGTAACTTGGAGAGGAAACTCACAGATATATCAGTTACACGGGAATAGAGAGGGGCAGAAGAGTCCACACACAAAAATGATCATGAGGACAACTGGGCCTTGAATGTTTCCCAAGCCATAGCTCAAGGAGCAACTCCAGGAGGCAAAACCAGTTTGGCTGAGGCAACTGAGCCAGGTACTCCTGTTGGGAGGAGGCCTGTTGGTGGGAACATCAGCACTCAACACAGAAGGGATGGCACCTCAAGAAAGCTGGAACTCCTCAGCAATGTGCCCAAGGCTCAGCCAGATAGATACAATCCTCAGGGCCTAATCCAAACCCCAACAGAATCAGTAAACATTTTTACATGAACTTTTAATGGAATGGGGATAAGCCCTTGGGAAGCAGGATTAAAACCAGATTCAGAGCATTTGGCCTTTCATATCTGGCACCGCACACACTTCTTTCTTGTAAAGAAAGAGCTTGTG
This sequence comes from Geospiza fortis, assembly GCF_000277835.1. NCBI lineage: Eukaryota > Metazoa > Chordata > Aves > Passeriformes > Thraupidae > Geospiza > Geospiza fortis. The sequence goes on along the minus strand of NW_005054437.1, from coordinate 363,786 downwards.
GGAATCCCAGAATAAAACTAGATACTAACCTCATGAGACAGGGCAAAAAATAAGCTTTGACTTTCAGATCTAACAACAGCACAAGTCAGGAAAGTTCTCTCTTCTCATCACACTTTCCAGTGGGACAGTTACAGCAGCCACTTAATGGTGGGTGTTATGTGCAATCCCTGTGTTGCTTAAATTAACTTCAGAAACCCCACCAGTCAGTTCAGTGAAGAACTCAACTGCTGCTGATTTCTTTTGACAGTCCAAGGCTAGGGAGAGAGTTGCTGCAGGCAGGTTCAACGTGGCTTTAAATGATTAATCTGAATCATTATGTTCCAGTCTGCAAACTAGCAAAATAAACCAAGCTCATTTTGCTCTGAGAGATGTGGATCTTTCTGTAGAGAAGACCAACCACTGTGGTAAGGTTTGTCCTTGATTGACCATCATTTAAATGTTTTGCAAAACAGACATGTCTTGTACAACAGGCTGCATGATTCACACTGATGAACCTGCAAGTAGGACAAGATTGCTGCTGCTTTGGTTTCTATCATCCACTTAATGCCTCCCCCAGGCTATGGGCTTGTCTATCAAAACATAAATGTTCTCTCCACCTGTTCTCCACCAAGGAGCTCCATCCCCAATCCCCACAGCAAAGGGCTGACAGATCTCCCTGCAGAGGGATGGGAGGTAAATACTTCCTGTAGCTTCATGGGAACTGACGAGTGCCACAAGCGTTTCCTTCTCTTCCCCAGGGAATCTGCCACACCACCTTCTCAACTCCAGCCAGCCCAGATGCTGTGACACATGCCAGGAAACCTAACCTGACCCAATTACCTCTCTAACCTCAAGAGAAGCTCAAAAGAAAGACTCATCCATGATTTGCTTCCCCAAACCATGATGGATTTTAGTCAAGGGATGAGTGCTTCCCAGCGCCTGGGGCTTAAGCTGTACATGAATAAACAAAACATGTGGCCCAGCAACTCATTACTAAATAAAGAGGGTAACAGCTGGGCACTGTGGCATCCCTTCAGGACTGACATTGTACTCACCATGAATGAAGTAGCCTTGCTCCTGCCAGATGAGAAAGGCATCTCCCACTGCCGAGAATATGAGTCCCGCTAGGATGCGGCTGGCACTCCGGTGTGACACTAAGAAGTTAATCCCATGAGCCAGAAGGAAAACCCACAGGCAAAAGATGGGCAGACATTTAATGAGGGCACTGAACCAAGAGGGGCTGGAAGTTGGCAGCCAGAGGACAAAATAGACACAAGTGGCTTTAAAGAAGGGGACCAGTTTAGGGCCTTCACTCTTCACCTAAAGAAAACAAACATTAAAAAAACAGGAAATTAATAGGATCATCAGAAGCATCAGTGAAATAAACTTCTTAACAGAACTGGCTCCTTCCCTTTGAAAGTTGATCTTCCATATACTGTCAGCTGGCAGTGTTCCTACCCCAAGAAATGCTGGTTGAACTTGACCACGATCCTCTGCATAGATCTTTGTGACCCTCTCTGCTGAAAACACTTCTCAGTTGGCAGGATGGGCTTTGGGTGGTAGATTTGGAGGAAGTTTTAGAACTCTTTACTTGTTCCATTGAAAATATTTATGCCGTTAGTCAAACTCCTCTGGTGCTCCTCGTCACCTATCTTGTGTTTAGGCCAACCTAATTTGTAGGAAGTTTTAGAAGTCATTACTTGTTCCATTGAAAATATTTATGCCATTAGTCAAACTCCTCTGGTGCTCCTCATCACCTATCTCGTGTTTAGACCAACCCCTTTAATATACCTTTCCAGGAGCTGTGAAAATACTGCATGCCCAGATATATCCCAGCAGCAAACAAGGCAGTAAAGGCACAAATCTTCTCTCCCATCTTCTCAGATCCTCCTGCTTAGCCAGTTGCAGATCACCCTGAGGATACAGGCTCTCACGTAACCCATTCTTTCCCCTGCCCTGTAGCCTGGAGCTGGCTGTTGGCATCACAAGTGTCAAAACCCAACACATCAACCTCCCAGGTGAGGATGTCACTTCCTCGGCTGACTAATACCAACATCAACCTGGTGTGCCTTTGTTCTAGCAATATTCTGATAATACAGTAATTGCAGGAAGTGTTTTGACTCAGGACTCTACTGTGTAAATACAGACATAAAAATGTAGCACGAGCACTTGGCTACTCATAAAAAAACCACAGCAGGGGCAGGGCACAGAGCTACAGGCTCCACAAGCTGGGTCTGCTCTTGACAAATACTTAGCTGAGACCACTCTGCACAGTGATATGCATTGTGTTCACCTGCCCTCCTGCCACATTTCTGCATTTCAGTGCAGGTGGGTAAAAGCCTATGTGAGAAACAAAGCTATGATTTTATTTCTTCCTGGAGAAGAGCTGAGGGCCAAGATAAGGAGCAAAGGAAAGGACTGTAACTGCTTCCATGCCTGCCTGCCTGAGCTATGTCCCAGAGTCTTACGGGGGGGGCTGTTTCCTCTTGCACCTAAGGCAGTGCAACCCCCTGAGCTCCCCTGCAGGCAGGGGTTCACCCTCAGTCTTCTCATTTCTTTGGTCAAGCAAGATTTATTTCCTGCATATCACAACGATTTCCCAGTACTCATGGCCAAAGCACACAGAGGCCTCCTGCACTGGAGGAGGACATGGGGGGAAATTTAGATGCATCCGAACAGATTCCACACTGTCAAGTCCAACTTGTCTTTGGTTTGTTTGGGTTTTTTTTCCAAATAACTTGACCCTTTTTTTGCTTCCTGCATCATGGGACATTGTCATGACCAGTGTCCATCTTCCTTTAATGCAGGATGCTTCAGTGCAGATACCTAGAACAGGTGAAGATTGCACAGGAAATAATCCATGCTTACAGTGCTCAGGTGATAAAGCCTAATCTCATAAAAATTCAGGATCATTTATGGGCACAAGCAAATGGAGTCAGGTGGAGTTGGAAGACAGAGGCAGAGGCAGTGGAGGGCATCTTCACATGCAGTATCTAAAAAGGGAATGCAATCTCTGAAGCAGTGAGGCTATAAATAAAGGGCATCCCAAGAAGACAGTGACTTCAAATTTTTTCTCACATCTGAAGGAAATTTCCCCAGCATATCAGCAGTTTCTTGGCAGTAAGGTATTTCATCATACATTATTCATAGGCTATTGCCAACACAATTTTTAAACACTCCATTAAACAACCAGGCTACACAATTCCCTAACAAAAGGACATCAGCAAGCCGTTAACTTTCTTGTATTACATGGGGAGCCGTCGTGAGTCCTCTACTTAGGCTGTCTAAATTAATCACCATTTACCACTCCTTGTCTGCATTCCCTGGGAAAATTCTGGCAGCAAATAGCAAATGAACTTGAAGTACAAGTCATAAAAACCCATATAGTCTCTTCACAGTACTGGGGTTGCCTGGGAACTATCAAGTTTTGTAGGGTAAAGAGTGCATAGAAGCATACAGGAGAGTATTTGGGTTAGTAAACATGGTAGGTTTTATTTAATACCTCATATTAAAAGAAAAACACCTGCTAGGAGCAGTTACAATTACCATCACAGCTTGCCCTCCCCTGTGTGCACACATTATGAGACAGGTTTTAATTACACTTGTCATTTCCCCAGAAACCTTGCCTTACTGAAGCTAAGAACTTGTGAAGAACAATTATGTTTACTTGGTAAGCTTAAAATTACTTTTTCTCACTATCTGAATGTAAATTTTGCAAGCCCAGACGGCTTTATTTTAGAATAATGGTTTGTGTTATTTCCATCCTAATAATAATTGAGGAATTTTTCATGCATAAGAGTTACAGGACTCTCATGTAAGAATGATCTCATACTTCTAAAAGGGCTGCAAGCTTCTCATCTTTGACACTTTATTTCTTAACACTTCTTCTCCAAGTATACTTCAGATGAGTTAGTTCCAACCATGCCCTTGCCCATCACAGAATGCTGCAGCTCACTGGAGCCCCTTTTATGGCTCTGTCCAAGATGAGAACCCCATGAATGGCATTGGGAATCCTTTGGAAAAGTCCTCCAAGAAAAACTGAAGCAACCAGAGGGTGAGGCTGGGGATTATCCTCTATTTGGCCACAGGGCTGAGGCTTCGAAAGGGGTGATGGGGCAATTTGCCACCTGAAGGACAAGTCAAGACTGGTATTGGAAAACCATGTACCAACATGACTGGAAGCTGTGGTTTGAGGAAAGCCAAGCATATAATAATCCATAATGGGACTTGCTGTACCACAGGGAAGGGGAACATTATTTCTTGTCTGCATGGATAAATTGGATTAAACCACTCATCTCCTTTGTCCCTGTGTCTCAGAGACAGAATGTGAGATGGGGCTGCACCATGGGGCTGGAAAAGGAAGCACTTGATAGAGGTGACAAGATCTTTTTTGCTAATGTGTGTGATTGTCATGGCTTTAATCTGGGTTTTGCCATTTTGTTACAAATTCTATTGCATTTTTCTTCCCAAATCTTTTCTCCTGACACTGCTAATTTACTTTGTGCTGAAATGCAGTACAGAAAATATCTTGAATGCAAAAACAAGGCAGTATTTCCAACATTTTAATTTCTAAACTGAGCATAATTTGGGGCTTTTTCTCAACTGCTATGTCTAAGTTACTCAGAGTCTTTAAAAACTAGTTTAAACTGCTATAAAGCCACTATCTATGTATTTGTAGAAGTACAGTAGAAATATTATTTATTAAATTATCTGTATTTCACTGGATTTCCAATCCAGTGAAACTCTCCAAGACTTGGGCAGACTAGGAGGAAGTTGTGTTTTGGCTCTCACTAAGAGACTCTGTGCCAGGTAATCTCCAGAGGTGCCTTCCAATCCCAACCATTCTGTGATTCTGTTCAATCAGAACATGGTACTGGCACTTGCAGCTTTCTGGAGGCTTGGGGCTTGGATATCCACCTCTCTAGGTGCTCCCAGGTTTACAGGATCCCTTCTTGTTTTGCCTGTACTCATTCTGCTCCAGTTCGAAATATTGCTGTGTATGGCCTGTTCTGTCTGCTGCAGGCACATAACCAAGCCAAAAAATTTACACCTGGCTCCTCTTCTCCAGAATGAGCCCCATCCACAGAGGAACAGCTACACTCATAAGACAGTGCCTCGATTTTCTTTAACATTTTGAAGTCAGCTGTCTGTATCTGTATCACAAGTGGGAAAGCAAATCCAGCTGCCACAGGGAGGGAGACATCTTCCTCCTGAGGTACAGAAGAACATCAGAAGCTTGTTGCATTGAAATGCTAAAGTTGGTCAGAGTTCACTGTTCCTAAGCCTTGCACTGGTCCCAGGAAACAATGTGGAGTATCAATTAATGCTGTCCTCTCTGCAAAGCCCTCTAAATCAGCCTGCAATGAAAATGAGTATACAGACACCAGCTGAGTGCCAGCCTGCTGTGGGGATATGGCTCACACCCACTTTGCACTGGGCTGAAAAGTGCAGCTTTCCAGGAAAAGTGCTGTAAAAATTATACCCCAGCCATTCCACTGAGCAACACTTGAGCACAACTGTGTGCACTGGCCAAAGAAAGCTGGGCTGTCGTCCTCCTCACATCAGCCTTGTACCATTTTGTGTCTGAGCTGCTCCTCCTGCTTTTGGCATCCAGCATTGTGGATCCTGCCTTGGTTCTCCCCTACTGTGACAATAGCTCTCACCGCCAGTTGTGTGCCAATAAATATTTATTTGGCTTTGTTGCCATGTTTGCTGCCACTGCAAGCCCATGGCCCTTGTTTCTCACTGCCCAGAACATGTGGCTCTCTGCAAGGCTCTCCAGCTCTGCTCTCCTGCAGGAACAAACATGTTCCTGGGGAACAACTGATTGCCTATTGCCATTTGTCAAGGAAGGTACTGGCTTGTACGTGTTCCAAGCTGCTCCTGAAAAACATTCTGAAAATAAGTGCTCATTATGGAAGGTGGTGAAGAGCTACTGAAGCAGCCAGTCAACCTGCCTGCAATACTGTGTTGATGCAACATATTTTAGCAATTAATAGGAAGGGTTTTGCTTGTGTTGGAGATGCCAAGGGCCAAGCATCCAAAGCAGATGGCTCCTGAACAGGCTCCACATGCTGCAGGAAATTCATGGTGATATATAAACCCTCCTCCCCTCAAGTGGAGATAGGACTGTAGAGGCTGTATCTAAAACAGATTTGTGAAATAGCAAATAAATCACCCAGAAGCTGGTATGTGCTTTGCATGTGGGAGAGTCTGCATGCTGATAATCCCTTCTCCATCATGCTTATGCCATGCAATGAGTTTTGCCAGGTCTTTATTGCAGCTTCTGGCACTCCCCAGCATAACTCAGGCCCTCTGTTTCTCCCACTAGGATAATGCAGTGAAACTCAGCTCATGCTCAGCTGTTCAGTCAGACCTGTTTGCAAGGGGTGAAAAAATCGTGGATTTGTCTGACAGGAGCCTCTGTTGTTCAGCACAAGCCAAAAGTAACAGGACTATGCCTGAACACTTCCAGCCTGCAAAAGGACCATTCTCCCAGCTCAGACACATGAATGTCTAAGGCAGCTCTTCCACCCCCAGGGTCTCTTAAACACCTGCAAAATAGGGCTGATTTGTTGGCTTCCATCATTCCTCCCTCTACCCCAGCAGTCTGGGTATTCTCCCCCCACCTCAGTTAAGCAAACTAAGGTCCAGCTGTACTTCCAAGCTTTGCTTCACAACAGACCAACATAGGGTTGAGAGCTAGAAATACTTGACTTCTTTTTCTTAAGACCAAGCTATGGCTATTTGCCAGAAAAATACAATTAAAAAATTGGCACAGGCCCTCACAGTTCTTGGGTGGTGAGCTCAGCTATATTGCTTCCAAATTCTTGGCACCAGAAAAGTCGCCCTTTGGTGGAGGCACAGAGGAGCAGGCAGCAGGTGAGGATCAATCAAACTGGCATCTAACAAGGGCCCCCATGCATGGCATGGCTGGGCTGCTCCAGACACAGCTGCATGCAGGAAAAGGAATCACACCAAAACTTATTTTCACCACCAAGTCAAAGTGCTACCCAACTTGCCGTCACATTAACACTCAACCAAATCTCCAGATTAACCATAGAGGGAATGAAAACCTGTCAGCACCGGGGGTGCTTCCAGATGGGTGCAGAGAGAAGGGAGGAAATTTGCAGCACGAGGCTCCCTGCAGGTGCCTGGCAGCAGGGCAACCTGTGCCAGTGCCAGCCTCTCCAGGTGGAATGGCAGCTCAAGCCCCCACAGTGAGGCAGCATGCCTGGGCACCGCGGGGCACGGCACAGCCACCCAGCTGAGCCCAAAAATGGGCTGCTTTGTGCCAGGAGAGCTGGGCAGTGCTCACTCAGAGGCTCCTCAAGCTGTGGCAGTGGCAGTGGCAATGACTCGAGGCTGCAGACACCACTTCTGCAGTGTAAGTAAAACAGCAGCCCCGTCTTGTCATCAGGTGCTTAAAGAAGAAGAATGTAACCCCCCAGCCACTGTGACCTCTTGGACATGGCAGCTCTCTGCTGCTACACCCATGAGATAAAAAACATGCATCTGCAGACAGCCAGTATGTTAAAAAGTCACAAATGGGAAACTGGAGTCTTGCCCTCAAAAGACTCCCTGTAAGTGGCTCTAGAAATGTGAGGGAACAGTCCCTAAGGAGACTAAGGTAGATGGAGGAGGTTCTGGAGCAAAGGAAATCACCCCACAGCTCAGGGCACTGCTTGTGCCACAGACTGCAAGAGGAGCCCACTCCTACTTCTTGTCTTTTGAACCCTGACATGGCCCAGAGCTATCCTGAGACACCGGACCATGGTGTTCCCTCTGGCAGTAAAGGAAGTTACAGTATCCACAAAAGTTATCTCCTGTACTGAAGAGAAGACGAAATCCTGTTAGCTTGGTAATGAGCTACACAACAGTGTCTCTGGGACCTTCCTGCACTGCCCAGGACCTACTGCTACCAGGCCAGGCAAAGTCAGGCACTGCTACACCCACCAACACCTTACAAAGTCACTGCAGGTACCTGCCCTTGGCTTTCTGGCACTGCAGGGAAGCCTTCAGGGTGGTGAAGCCTTTCTTTAGCAGATATTAACTCATAAAATATTACAGACAGATATTTCACCCTGAAGATTCAGCCTGGAAGTACATATTTTTGCTAGAGTTTGTTTTTGGGGGTGATTTTGCTTTTTTTTTCCATTACCCATCATCTGTCCTGTCTACCAGACTGGCACAGGACCACAAGCAGGGCTATTTTAAAAACCTCCTCTTAAGCTGCAGTAGTAATGATTGACTCTGTATCTGTAGCAATGCTATAGCTGTCAGCAGTTTTGAAGAGTATGGTCAATAATGTGCACTGCCAAGCACTAACAATACTAAACTAGTCAAGAATTCAAATGCCTCTTCAGGCCTGCAGGGGCTGTCATAGACTGGTGCTTTCATGATAGTTCAATGGCTCTCAGAAATGAAAGCAAAAATATAGCATTTGCCTGAAAGCATCTTATCTCAGAGCAGAGATTGCTTTTCCCCCCTGGGATTCCAGATCTTCCTCTTTGTGTAGCAGAAAGCAAGCCTCTCCAAACATTTCCTTTGCTGTAACACTCACAAAAGAACCCCTTGCAGGTGCTTAAAAACCTGAACCACAATGGTACTGTCTTTTCATTTTGCTCATCAGAGATGCAGCACTGCCACAGCAAGGGCACACACCCTTCCTCTTGAGTGAGGTCAGGTGGGGCCATATCCCTACTGCTACTCTGGACATCAGCAGGAGGCTGTGAAGGCACAGGGAATTTCAAGAGCCAGCACCCTGAAATGCACAGCTGGTACCTGTCCCAGGCAATTCCCCCCAGGATGGGAAGGGGCAATTATTTGCTCTGTCACACTAGAATCCAGATAAAAAATTCCTACTGCTTACGGGAAAGTGTCCCCAACTTATCCTGGGGAGGGCTTCCAGACTACAAGCACTTGTTCTCAGCAGACTCATGGTTATTTATATCACACTTCTCTGTGACAGGCACTTCAGACTTCTGTTACCCAGGAAGAAGCAGTTTTAGGCAAGCCCAATGTGAGAGCTGCAAGGCACGGAGCCACAGCAAAAAGCAGCATCCCCTTGCAAGGCCCATTGTACAGACAAGTGCCACCCACTGACATCTGCCCCAGAGCTGTGTGGCAAAACTGGAGCCTCTCTCCAGCCTCTGGCAGACCCAAAACAAAGCACCCCAGGGAGAGCTGTCAGTTCTTTCCTCGTCAGCACCAAGGGCAGGCTGAATCTCCAGGTAATAGCAGAGAGGGATCTGCAGAGAGAATGCTTTGTTCCCAGGGCTGAAACCCATCTTCAGCCTGCACTCTTCCATCTCCAGCATTATTTGCACCCCACAACCCACTGCAACATTTATGTGCTTGTTGGAGGGCCCCAGCAACTCTGTCATTTCACTGTGGCAGTGGGGATGCACAGGACAATGTGTACTCAGGGAAAATGGGCACTTGGCAAAGCTCTACCCTGCCCCATGCTGCTTTGCCACCAGGGATTGGTATTTGTGAGGGAAGGGAGGCCCTTCCATCCAGAAACAACCTCTTCAGCAGAGAAATGTCATTTTACCTACAATCTGTGGGGAAGAATGTGGGTCTAAAGGAAGGGCATTGCAGGCACTGGTGCTGTCACAGCCCTTTGCAGGAGCAGCCAAAGAGCCAGTAGTGCAGCCCAGAAGGCAGGTGGCACCCAACAGGCTGTACCAGCCCCACCAGCCATTGCCAAAGACATGCCAAGGGTGAAACTGCCTCAGGCATTCAAAAGGCACTTCTGGCTCACACAACAGACTGGTGCACACTTGGCAGAGGTGAGGCTTTTGCAAAAGGAACAGGAAGGAAGAACTGAAACAGGAGGGGAAGGCGTCTGCCAGTGTCTGGGAAAGCTGGCAGCTCTGCACAAGAGTTTTTGCCGTTTGAATCCTCACAAAGGGCTGCAATAATACCAAATAGGGCTGTGCTGGGAAACCCAGAAGGGACTGCTCAGCTTGTCTGATGCCTATTAGGAAACTGAATGAAAAGCTTTACTCTACCTGTGTATCATGTCCTGCAGGTTGAAAGCTTGTGAAATACTGATACTAAAGAAAATCAGAAGGGAAAAATACCAATGAATCCCAATAAAGATGTGTATTTAGAGAGATGCTGCTGTGATACCTTAAAAAAAACAGCAGCCCTCAATGTTCTCATGGGATCAATATGCTTAAGAGACAGGAGGGTGTTAAGGTCAAAGGATCACAGCAGAGCCACAGATTTTACTTCCAATATCCATTCTTGTGTCAAGATGCTGTGACCCAGATAAGTCAGTATCAGACACAACTTACCTGAAGACAAATTGGATCTTCCCAGCCCGTCTCAACAGATGTGGAGTGGGCAGGTGCAAACACTAACCTGCACAAACACTAACCCACACACTCCCAGGACTCACACTGATACACCAAGGCTTTTACTTGCAAAACCCCTGCTGTAATCCAGCTGCATAAACAAATGCAGACCACACTCACAAATGAATGTGCAGCTGCTTACCAGGATTATTCCCTTTATATTGAGGGTGCAAATCCAGAGATGCAACCAAGCAAAGTGGAAAGTTCAATTAAAACATCAATTAAGTGATAACCTTGTCATCACACTCCTTTTATATCAGGGTTGCAGGGAAAAGCCACAAAACTTGCTTAGTTCCTCCTGCAATGGAGAGCAAGTCAGCACTGCTATCCATACCCTAACAAAATCAAAGACACAGGTAAATAGGGATACAGTAGCCAAGCCATGGCCTCAGCCCAGCTCTGCTGAAGCCATGGGAGACACGTAAATCTGAAGATCTGTCTGGTGTGCCTAGAGTGTGCTAAAAAATGAGCAGCTGGCTTAAGGTCAAACTTCCCTCAGTCTCAAGCAATGATTCAATCAGAGACTACTTGCAACCAGCAGAAAGGCACTCATTTTGATATATAACAGGAAATTTAATGCCTGATGCCAACTGATGCTATATCTGCCTCCAAAGCTGGTGTCTGGTGAAAAGCAAAACATTAAACTTTACCATTCATTCAAACTTGACCAAAGTCTCAAGGCCAATTCGGTAACAAGGGTTGTCTCCTCTTTTCTCAGTTTTAGTAAGAACACATCTTGCAGTAATCTACAGGAATTAGTTTTTGGGAGAAGACTAGCCTGCTGGTTGAAAGAAGGCATTTCCATAGGATTGCAGTAAGGTGAATCAAAAGAGCCACTATCCTCACTAACAGGCAGGTTTGCAATATGAGAGTCAGCCTTGCAAAACTGACTTAATGCAAGAGACACACGTTGCATTTATTGAGAAATAGGAGAGAGAAACTGCATCAGAGGCTGCAGTGTGAGCCCCTGGGCCCTGCTGGTGTCTGAAATCCTTCCCAGCTCAGCACACCTGAAATCTTCAGGAAAGCTCTTGCCCAGCCCACCTACTGCTTTTCAGCTCTGGTGGTGTGTAAACACCCAGACATAGTTTTCTGTGCTGTGTCACCTGGATACTTGCTCACCCAGCATTTTATGGAGGGATGCTCTAGACTGACACATTTGTCACACAGAAACCTGTCATTAGCTGGAATGCTATTTAGATCAGGGCAGTGTAAAAAATGGGTATAGGAAGGGCACAAGCAGGCTAGAAGAAGGAATAACCATCACCCTCATTTTGTGTATGTTGCAGTAAGCAAAATCTGCATTTCTACTGTAATGACAAGTCTACTGGGCATTGCGTGACATGAAGGACAGTAGAAAAATTAAGTGGTGATATAATAACTACTTGGGCCTCCAGGAGGGGAGTTATGTAACTAATAATCTTCTTGCTGTTCAAGAGTTTCCACATGCTAGCAGAAGATGGGTTCCTGATGCCATCTTTTTCTAAGAGTCTAATTTCACTGGAGTTATTATTTCCTCAGCACTCTGAAGTTACCCACAGAGAAGATAACTTTGGCTCTTCTGCCGCACGCGGCGTATTTTGGATAGACATACTTGGGCAGGAGAAGAGAAGGGCACAAACGCACCTCTGTCCTTTCAGAGGAATTATGTGTAAGTACAGACTTCTGAGCTGCACCCACTATCTGAACGCTCAGAGCACACTCTGAACAACAGACAAGTGTGCCTTGAGTGATACACTTGGGTTAATGAAGCCTTTAATCCACAGCACTGCCTGCTTAGTGCTCCCTCCCTGGCACTGGGGAGAGCGTGAGAGAAGCCTGCACTTTGCAGGCTCCACTAGCCCACCCTCCCCTAGCAACAGCTCCAGCAAAGAATGTCAATGTCACAGCAAGAATGCACAAGTTCAGTCTGAACAAATAAATCGTGGCATGTAACACTATGCCTGGGCTTTAGCTGGCATAAAAAAAAAGCACAGCTTTTTGCTCAATAGGACCAAAGTTTTTAGGCTTCTCCCAAAAGGTGGGACTGACATAAATGTTACTGAGATCCAGCTAAGTTTTCCCAAGGTGATTATTCCCTCCCTTTTTTCAGTGAGCTCAGATGCTTAGAAATATTTTCTATCTTTCACTTAGATTGACTTGGTTTTTATAGTAGTGCCATATTTCCATAATTGTCTATGCAGTATATAAATGTGTATGTCTACAAGCTCCCGCATAATAAAATCCCAATTTATGATGCATTTAAGTAATGGGGGAAATTACAATGAAAGCATCAATGTTGCATAGAAATAGAGAACAAGCAAAATTAACCATAAAAGTTACTTCTAACTTAGATGACCCCTAACATTTCATTCATTAATGCAGAAACAATACATCCTCTCTGTAAGAAGCAAAAGCGGAAATAGTTCCAGTGTGATCTGGCTTTCTTGTTTTCAGCAGAAGTTTGAGGATTACGGAACACCCTTCCTAATAATAAACCTTTAAAGTTATGCTTCAACCTACTGCTGCTACAATTGCCCACAGCACAGAGCATCTAAGCAACATGATTTCAGGTTTCCATGCCCATCAGGATCTGTTCAGAAACACAAATGATACCCACCCAGTCCTCCAGCCCAATTCCATATTTCTTGCTGGTGAATATCTTTCCAGACTGTTCCTTTCAGATATTTTGCCCAGTTTTTGCAAGTCACTTTTATACTCTGTCCCAGTGACATCCTGCATCTTTCCTGAGGCTGACAAGGGCTGCTCTCAGGAGGGTGCTGCTGCTTCCCACCCAGAAGGGATGGGGCTGAGGGCTCCACTGCCTTCATGCAGTCAAAACAACATATCCTTTTCCAACCCAGCTATCTCTGTTTAAAGATGCAAACAGACCAGAGGACGAAAGGGAAGGGATGGGGATTGTTAAGATATGGATCCTGGGCAATAATCTGTCCCAAAGAGTGTTTCACCTGTCTCCCAAATAGAGGGCTGTGCTAGGTCGAGTACAAGTCAGGAGTGGAGGGAATGTTGTAGGGATGAGAGCCCTTGTTTATCTTGCTCTAAAAGACACACCCAATATCATCTATAACTTCCCCCAAAGAGATCTACCCTCAGCCAACTAATATCTGTATTTCCCATGCCCTGTTTTCCTCAAAGTGCTGTGAAGCCCTACACTAAGTTTAGTCCTAACTTGAGGGACAAAATAGGGTCCCTTCGAGCAAGGAGCATTATGTAAATGTCAGAATGACTGCATGTCTCCAGGCTCATCTCCTGCACACTTGTGGCTGCTGCAGTCATGGTGCCTGCTGGGCAGAAAGGTCCTTAGGGCAAGAGCTGTCTCCCACAAGCTCACACTAAAAACTACTTAGACAACAGTGTTGGGTGTGGGGGGAGCTGGACAAAAATCACTAACGAGTGCTCTTTTATTAAGGTGGGACCAGTGATGACCAAACAAAAATGGAATTAAACCTCACATGAAGGAATGAAGAGAAATGGAATTAAACATCCACGAAGCAAACATGCTGTTTATCAATACTGTGCTCCAACTGCAGGCTCTCAGCCCACATGGCTTTATGCAGAAAAAACAGCTCTTAATCAGAGCAGTATCAAGAATAATAATTTTGAAACAGGACACTCCTGCTTGCCTAGCAAAGTAAGCAGTGAAAGCTTCCCTGCAAGGTGACTTCCAACCAGAGTGAGCATCACTCACCAGATGGAACAGGATGGCAGACAAATGCATCTTCCCTGCCACAGCCCAGCGCCATGCAAGTCTAGACTAACATCAGCAGGACTCCAGAGTTTTATCCCAGCTGAGGATCTGGCACAATATGTTAAAAGGTACTTTGGCACCAGACTTGTTTGTGGGCATGCTCCCCGCTCAGCACATAGGAATTGTGCAGCATCAGAGACCACAGCTTGACAAGCTCTGCACAATGCTGTGGTCTCTCTGTGTGCACTGGGTGGACATTCCAAGCCCTCCAGGCAATGATGCACACCTGGCAGCCAGCACAAACAAGCAGTCCTGGCCTGGTCCTCTCCATGGACCATGCCTCCTTGAGTGGTTCCTTCCCGCTATCGGCTGCACAGCAGACAGAGCTCATGGGTTTTGACTCTTGTTCAAAGCATCCTAAGGAAGAAAAGAAGGGGAGATGCAGGAAAGCAGGTTGTGTGTAAGCAGCCAGGGCCACCTGCTGCAGTACTGTCCAGAGGCCATCACTTTGAGAGCAGCAAGAAAAATCCTGTCACTCTCAGATGTGCTCTTCTGGTATTCTCCCCATTGAGGCTGATGCTGCAGTGTGCTGGGAGAGGACATACACCCAGACAAATCAATTCCTCTGGTTAATTTGATTATGCCTCAGGTGCTGCCCCTCCAGAGAATCTGCTCATCATGTCATGGCAGCGATATCCATGCTGGCTCCAAAGATCCAGAGCAAAGGCAGTGCAGTAGAGAGATAAGGGCTGGGCCCCCAGGCGAGCACCCAGCTGTGGCCAGACCGATGGCCACTGCCCTTCCCTTCAGCAAGAGACTTGCTGGAGGGAGCCCACCAGCTGTGGGGCCATCCTGCTCCTCACCCCCAGCTGTACAAGGGCCACACCACGCTCCTGGGCAGCACAGGCTGCTGTGTGACACCGATTCCAGCCGCCCTTCCCGGCCGTGGCACAGCCGGCGTGGAGCAGCACTGTGCCCTCCTTCAGAGGAACAGCAACGTGACAACCACCGACAGAGAGGTGCAGAAAATTGCTCCTCAGAACACTGAAGGCTTGCAGCTCTTTTTCTGTGAGCTATGTGGAGGATCAGTCGCCCTCGCCTCTCACCTCCACAGCAATGGCAAATAGCTGCAGCTCTGGTCACAACTCCCGGTCTTATCATCCCTCCAGTTCCCCATAGTTTCACACCTGCATTAGTGCCTTTGGAGAAGTAAACTGTTCACACGTCAGGGATACAGCCAGAGCAGAAATGTACTTTGTTACATGTCAAAAAGGCACGTGAGAAAATAAGATTTTTTTCATTTTCCTCCCCAGTTTACCTTCCTAAAGCCTTCTGGTCTGAACTCTGTACACCCTTCCCAACACGTACTCGTGCTTTAGTCATTTGCCTCAAAACTCGGTTGAAATAACACTCTGCAAGACCACCCTGGATGCACTATCACAACAACCAAGTACCGCCTTCTGCAAACTGTGAAACAAATCCTGTCAGTTTCTGAGCCATTCCAGTACTGTCCCAACATGAGATTTTACTTCCAAGATACACATAAACAATTCACTATAACCAAAAGCATTACTGAAGGACAAATTTAGTCTATGGCACAGAAGCACAAAGATACCAAACCTTTTAAACTGTTTTGGAAAAACACACAAAAAAAAAAAAAAGTTTGGCAGTACAATGTTATCATTTCCGAGCTACTTCCCCCTGTCTCTAGAGATAAAAGTCATCCCCAGGCTCCTGATGAACTTACCAGGTACATGTTAATAACTGGGGGAAAATTCATACAAACTAACAGAAAATACAGCCTGCAGTGCAGAACTGGCAAAGCAATTTAAAAGTTTTGAACACCAGCTTTGTAAGTTAAGATCAGGACAATATTTCTACCTGCCAGAGAGTTTGCAATAGCCTGGCCCTTAACCAAAGTATTTCAAAACAAGATGAGAATGGATCCACAGGAAACAAGGACACCAGCAGTAGGTGTTCAGCGCTGCAGCAAAGCACCAGGAAACTTTCCCACCAACAGTTATCCTTACAGTATGTGTTAAGTCTGCTGGGATATTCCAGCAAATCCCTCACTTGCTACAAAGGCGAACATGCAAAGCAGCATGTCTAACAGTGCAGCTTCTCTGCTGTTCCGGCAGTTCTTTCAGCATTGAAACAGCCCCGTTCACCTGCAGGGGCAATTCCTCCTATTGCTGGCACAAGCCACCGCTCCTTCAGTTACAAGCTTGGTTCCATCAATCCAAGAATTCTGCTGCACACATCACCTACTGACAGGACAGCAGCGAGTTGCTATCTTATTGCTGGTTTCGTTAACTAAGCATCGTGACACCCCATGAGACAGGCAGGTGACACCAGTTCCAGTCTCATGTCGTTAGGCGGTGGAAGTGCCAGACTGACTGACAGACGAGACGAGTTCTCAGCGAGAGGTCACCCAACCTATGGAAAGGTCTGTCCCACACGGGGGTCAACACACGCCTCAGCCCAAACCAGCACCTGGACAGCAAAGCAGCCCCGGCTGGCGAGGCAGAGGTGCCTGCGAGGGCAAGGGAGGCCGCGGGGACAGGAGGATGCTGCCGGGCACTGCCGCGACGCGAGCCCAGGGCAGCCGGGCAGCGCCGCTCTGAGCAGATGCAGCGCACGTAGAGCAGATGTGCCGTGGATGTTTTTAAAAACAGACAGGACAAGAGCAGGACACGGCGGAGAGCCGCCGGGGCAGGCG
>NW_005054437.1:316533-346231 GCF_000277835.1 Geospiza fortis | reverse complement strand
TGGCTTCCCGCCTGCCACTCCTGCTCCTGCTCTTCCTTTCTCATCCCTGTTTCTTGCACAGTCCCCTGCGGAGTCCCACTCTTTCTCCTCCACCTTGAATCTCCACTACCCTATGTTTCCATGCTGTTTCCTTTTCAGGGGCTTCTCCCGTTTCACAATTGCCCCCTTAATATTTCCCATCATCTCCATCTTATGACCTCATCAAACCCCTCTCACTTGCAGGCTCGCTGTACCTTCCAGCCCTGTTCCTGCTGCCAGTGGCTCCTGTGCCCTCCCAGGACTGGGTCCCTCCCAGCTTACATCCCCATCCCCATCCTTCTGCCAGGGTCATTCAGAGGCTGCAAAAATGTTGGTGTTGGCACAAAGACAAGGCAAAGAATATTTAATGTGGGATAAGAGAGAGTGGGTTGCATCAGCCCAGACTTACTAAAGTGACCCTGGGACTATCTTTAATTTGTTTTTACTTGAGGATTAGTATTTAGGATGCAAGAAGCCACTTTACGTGTAATACGATCTTGCTCGCAAGTTCCACTTCATGACAAAACAAACAGGTACTTAAATAGTTGATGATTAAGTAATTTGCTATTTGCAGCTTGAGCAAAAGTCGTGTTCAGTATCTATCACACCGAGGGAACACTTTCTTCTATAAAGCAAAAAGAAAAAAAACAGTGCAATTCTTTTGCAGTCTTTGTGCAGTAGATTGGTATCACATTTCTGAGGACAAGATGTGCATGAACAGCAGTCCCAAGGTCCCACCTGGGCAGCACAATTCCTGTCAGTAGAGATGTGTAAATGAGGGGGCAGTGTTTGGCACACCACCATCTGAAGGCACCAGGATGAACACTGCAACCTTTGTGTCACTTACCAATCCAAGGGGGATTTCTGCCCAAAAAAAAGACCCTGCAACTCTGCACTATCAGATCAGAGAGGCATTGCAGTGAAATCTGTGCTACGTAAACCTCAATCAAATGAAAGCAAATTGCAGTCTCTAAAGCAAAGATCTGTGTGGCCACAGCCAGGGGAACGATCTTACAATTTCAGTTAAAATATTTCATAGGGCAGTAACAATTTTTTTAAGCAAGAAGAGGATAAGCTTTCCCATTTTGGGGGAAGGTAGGTGAACTAAAGAAGGGTAAGAAATTTCTAACCTTTTCATGATAAAAGCTTTGCTCTTCTGAAATCAAGGTCCATAGCAGAAGCAGTACAAGCAGAGGTATTTTGATGTTCAGTGATGCAGTTCATTTGCTACAATACAAAATTTTCAGAAGCACCAATGGACTCACAGAACTTGGGCTCCTAATCGCTTTTGGAAATCCTTCTGGGACCTTGATTGAGTCTTGGCTTTTCAATATCTAAAAAAAGAGAAAAATCTGCTCCTTGGTCCTTAGCCAAGTGTTCATCTGCTTATCCCAGGCTCTCTGTGATGATCCAGGCCTGTGCAGTGGGCAGGGACATATTTGCATTTAGTGTTGTCTCTGCTGCTGTATAAGTGAGAGGATATTGACAAGAATGCAGCTTTAGATGAGTTCTTTTTTTCTAATGCAGTTTCTGTCTCCAGTGACTGCCAGCTGAAGCTTTGCCTGGTCTCACATATAAGCTATTTCTTTGTGTTATTGATGCAAAATTCAAAATACATTAGCAGCTCAGGGTGGGTTTTTGCGCAATGTTATTTTCTCAGAGAAACCTATCAGAAGTGAAAGGGAAACTGTGTCCATGTCCTGACTTCCCCACCTCAAACAGGTCCTGGAAAACTCAGTCTGACTAGTTTTGCTTGGGAAGGGGTTGACCTTATGGGATTTCCAGACAGTTCCTTCCACAAAGCTTTTAAAAATAGAGACTCAGAAGCTTAAATGGCAAATATGGTACTTGTGTATTGAGCCATCTTGTAATAAAAGATAGCTCGTATAGCAAAGTTTTTACAAACTGAATTTTAGTTGGAAATTTGTTGTTGTTTAATATTTGATAAATTTTATGTTCTTTCAAAGACTTCAAAATTAAGTGATTCATCAATGGTAAGTAGTTCCATGTAAGTGAGAGACACCTCAGAGTATAAATTAGGAATTTGGATAGAACAGAAATGGCTTGCATATCATTTTACATTTTATTTAAATAAGAGAAATATTTTATGTTTAGTCTAAGTTAGGAGTACCTTGGAATATAAACTAGGAATCTGGATATTGCAGAAAGATTTTACATTGCATTTAAATGCAGGCTCTGATAGAAAAGATCCCAGCTCAAATCCATTCCCACTGTTGAAACGCCAAGCATCAGATGAAGAAAGGAAAAGGGATACAGGACTGATGCCATCATAGCAGTCAAATTTGTCTAGGTCTGTGCATGCCGTGCTTTTGGTGGGGTTTTTCTGTTTGGTAGTGTTGCAGTTTCCTGTCCTGACTAGTGCGGGCAAGAGGGATCTCATGTGGCTCATCACAACATTTTCTTCTATATCAACTACAGGAATTTAACAAAAAATAGAAACCAGTTCTAATTTGGGGTGTGTGTGGTATTTTTAACTCACTATCAGTAGGCAAACAGAGAGCAGTAATTACATGAGCATAAATTTATGAGGGTTGGGTATAACAACACAAACCATTAAGTCCTTCTGTGCATGTTTGTGCTTGAAAATACTTCTGCTGGGCCATGTTTGTGGTGTGCAGGGTGGGGGAAAGACAGCAGGAGAAAACTGTTTATTACACAGGGAGGGGGTTGTCCTACCTCCAGCAATGGCTGGAAAAGCTGCAAAAAGTTTCTCACATGCAGGTGCCTCTGGAATGAGGGGTCTCATGGAACAGGCTCTGCCAGTGGGTCATGGAGGCACATGCTTTGTTTTGCACTTTCACATTTACTATCAATACAAAAGTGACTGGGAATTCAAGTACTCAAGAACCAGAAACAGGTGTACCATTGAGGGCTGGAAAAGTTTTATTTTAATTCATTTCTGTGAGATACTCCTGAGCCATTTTCTTGCTGGCTGCTCCAAGCACAGTGTCCCAGTTCCAGGGGCAGCAGTGTCTGCAGGATACATCCAGTGTGGCTTTCTATTTTGTCATATCCAACCTGTCTAGGCTTGTTGGTGGTTTGTGTACTGGCCATTGCACAAGTTCCCAGTGCTTTCCATGTCAAGTAACCTCCTGCTTCCTTCTGCACATGAGGAGATATTGGGCTTTTTTCTTTCTGTACAGATTTATTTCCTGATCCCTAAAGAAATGCAGAAAGTCAATTGCTTCCCTCATGATGGCAATTTCTGTACTGACAATAAAGTATTACATTTAGACAGCAGAATTAACCTCTCAGTGAAATAAAGGGGGGACACTGCAAATTCATGTCTCCTGAGAGCACTTTTTCAGACTATTTACTGAACCAGAAAGGCAGCATATCATCTATTTATAGGCTATGTGTTTGAAAGTTTTCTTCTCAGGCATAAAACTACTTTGCTGTTTGGGCTCAATAAATGCTCTGTATGTGTGTGTGTGTCCATGTTTATTGAAAAGTTAGTATTTCTGGGGATGAGCAGCTAAGGAGGATCCAGAGTACAGGTCCATTGTGGGACTTTCCTTGTTTTTATTGGTTTATACCCTAACCACCATCAAAACAAGTATAATCTTATAATCAAGCATTATAATCTTATTAAAAAACATCAATGGGGAAGGAAAAATAGTCCCCATTAAAAAAAAAATCCATTCATCATGGAAGTAAATCACAAAATCTAAAATGTTTACAGTTTATCATAGAACCATGGAATTAATTGGTTGGGAGGGACTTTTAAAGATCATCCAGTCCAAAGCCCCTGCTGTGGGAAGGGAACTTTCCACTACATGAGGTCGCTCAAAGCCCCATCTTTCCTGTCTTCAAACACTTCCATCATGGGGCATCCACAACTTCTCTGGACCTCTTCATAACCATTCTAATCATTAAAAAAAAATCCTCTCTATATTCAATTTAAGTTCATCCTCTTCTGGTTCAAAACCACTGCCCTTTCTCTTATCACTCCAGGCCTCAGTAAAAAGTCTTTCTCTGTATTTCTTATCAACTAAAGGGCAGCAATAAGGTCTCCCTGAAGCCTTCTCTTCTCCAGCCTGAAGAACCCTAACTCTCTCAGTCTTTCTTCACAGGAGAGGTGTTCAGCACTGAATTCCACCAGGGCAAGATGGCTGCAGTCTGAGCTATCACTAGTTTTGTCATCCCTAATAGTTCATCCCTATTGATAAGCAACAGGACTGGTAATGCTTTTCCTCTGATCAAGCTGTTTGTCACCTGGATTAAGAAATCACCCTCAACACCCTCCAAGAATCTCCTGGATTGCTTACATCTGACTATGCTGCTTTTCCAAGAGATATTAAGGAGTGCTCCAGCAGGATCAGAGCATGGGAGCACAATGTTTCCTGTAGTCAAAGAAAACTTCATCAACAGCTTCCCTTGCTCTGATGCTCTGCAGGAAAACCAAACTTGAGTTTTCCTTTGTTGGCTTACCCCTAGACTTTACTTATAAGCCCTCAACCTCTTGATCACTGGTTTTCAAAGACAGTTCTGTGCATTCAATCTATTTTTTCACATGTAGGGCAAACACCCTGCCCTCTATCCTTGCCCATCCCTTTCAGGCAGTCTGTAGGCATGAACTGCAGAGTTCTGATGTAACTACAGTTTCTGTTTCTCACTCAGATGTCCTATTTCCCAGGTTAGAAAACCCTCAAAAAGAGCTCTGATTTATCTAGTGACCAATTCCCTCGTGATTTATTGATATCTACAAGCAGGATGTGGTAATAGCTGAAGTATTAAAACATGCAGGAAAAGAGGTAAAGGCTTGTCCTGGGAATCATCATCAGATGATTTGTAGCGAAAAGCATGATGCAATTAAATGGTTAGGTTACAAAACAGAATGTAGGTAGAGCAAATGCTTTCATGTCTATTTTCATTAAAGGAATCTAGCTGAGCCTCTGAGGAAAAACTGCTCCTGGTGGGAGAGAGGCTTTAATGAAAAAGAGGGAGAGGATCCCAACTCAGCCTAAAGCTCTTTGCTGGTAGATGAGACCAACTTGTGGTGGCACTATAGGTTTTGGTGGGCTTATTTCCATCATGAATGTGTGGTGTCATGTGGGATGAAGGCCAGCCAGAAGCTGGGAGGGGAACAAGGAGTTGGCCTGGAAAGGGTGGGTGGTGGTCATTAGAGCCATAGTAACCTGATGCCGTTCATGTCATATTTTCAAAAGTGACTAGTGGCTTTCAGACCATGGTCTAGATACCCTGAATATCTAATTTTCAGAGGGCATTTTCAGTGGTTCTGCTCTGTTCCAGGATGCTTTCCAGTGTCCCACTGTAAAAGGCAGTATCCAAAGTCACTGATCACTTCCAAGTCCTGTCTGTGGGCAACAGGCATTTTCTGGGTTGCTCTAAAATGAGTCTGAGTCACTAATCAGTTCAGATACAGTTTTTTACCACTGTGTTTGTTTAAAGCAAATCACTGTTACATTTCCCAGAGGAAAACACTGCCAGCACTGTCAGCAAGCAATACATTGATTTTAAATCAGTAAGACTGCCATTGATCTTAGCAGCTATTTATTGCACATGTTCCCAGCAGCCACTTTCTGATGGAACTTTAGCAATTTAGTGGGGTCACTTGAAGGTCTCAAAGAAGCAAGGGAAAAATTTGTATCCTGCAGGAAGTACCTCCCTAAAACAGTGCCTTGAGAAGTGGTGCACTTCTCAAGTTTTGGTGAATCCTGATGATTAATTTTCAAGACATACATAGTTCTTATTTTATTCAGCTTGTCCTGGCAATATAGACATGGTTTCACCTCTGTCTGACGAATTCCCTCAGCTGCTGGTTGCTGCAAGCTGGGAAATACAAAGCAAATATGTCTGGCCTCTTGGCCTCTTCTGGGGCTCCGCTGGCAGCCTTTGGATAGACAAACCCTTAGCTTGGTGCATCTACCCTCAGATTGAAAATACTGGCATAAAAACTGGTCCAAATAGGCCTCTCTTTCTCTTTCCTCTCCTGCAGAACTTGGCCTTTTTATCTGAGTTAAGGTCTTGCACCAGAAGGACAGTTTCTTGTTTGGGTATGCCATTTCCAATGGTTTAACAGGAAGCAACATGCAAAACATTCTTCTCTCACACAAGCTACATTAGTTGCCATTTTCACTCTGTTTTCTTGTGTGTGATCTCAGCTCCAAAAGTGTCGCATGGATACACGGGCAAAAATAGGAGGAGTAGGAAGGGAATAATGATTGTTAAATGCTTGAGAAAAATGATAGTTTATCATAAAACTGAAAGGGATAATAGGGGATAAAGGGAGGAGGTGTCTGGTGCATGCTTTGAGTCAGGCTGGTGCCCTGCCTTCAGTGCTCAGGTTGTGTTTTGGAATTGCCGCATGCACAGAGGTTCCTGCCGGGGCTGTTACATCCCTGTGGCCCTTGGGCACAGAGATGTCTCTTGGGCATCCTCACCCTGCCTGCCAGGCTGGCTCTGCACTCTGGGTGAACACAGGCCACAGACACCCTCACTGAAGCCCACAGTCCCAGCTATTCCTGAGGAAAGGTGTTAAGTCAGGACCTACTGAAAGGCTTCCAGAGGTTTGTACAAATAGCAGAACCACACTTTTCTCTGCCTCCTACACACACATAACACACATCACCCAAAAGCCACAGGTAACACAAGCACTGGACAGGTGCCTGTAACTTTACCTGAGACTTCACTTGTAAGAGTGCTGTGGTTGTGTTTCCTTGCATACTACAGACTGCAACATAATCCAGCAGATAACGAAGGATGAGGGCAAAGGAGCTTGGTGAGGAAGTGGTGGTGTCCATCACCTCCACCGCCTGGCACTGAGCCCAGCAGGGAGGATGTTCTCTCTGGCATGCTTCTTGTGTGTTGTGGTGGGGACCAGGAGAGCAGTGTGATTGTGTGAGAGTTCCTAGGCCCTTTTGGAAGGTCTGGATTATAGCAGGGATAGAAGTACCCCCACAGATAGAGAGCAAAAGGGAAGGTGAGAGGCAGCAGGTTCTAATAAATAAGAATTAAATAGGACCTGGGCTTCCAGCTGGGCTCCTCCGCTGACTCAATGGATGATCGTGAGCACATTTCATGGTTTCTGCGCCGTTCTGCAAAAGGAAACAATGGGTGAAAGCTGTCTTCAAATCTAGCTTTTCCCTTTATATGAAAGGGCTAAATGCAGCCAAAGTATACTCCTTTTTTTGACAAACATCATTTTACCTGTGATTAAGCCCTAGTGCTCAGGAGTAGCACAGCCCACAGGCAGCTAAAAGTGTGGCTGGTGGGCAGGAAGGTATTTGAAGCAGAGCCCTGCTGTGGAGCACAGCAGGGGCTGGGGAAGGCTGCTCAGGAGCTGGTCACACTGCTGAATTTCTGGCTAATACTGAGCCAGGGCTTTTTGGACCTTCACAATGGTGCTACAGTTCCCTGTCACTATGGAAACTGGTTTTTGAAAAGGCACTAGTTTTAAAAAGTGAATTGAAACCAAAACTTGTGCTTCGTTTTCATTGCTGGCTCTGGGGTTCCCCTGGGAACAGGCGAAGGCTCCTGGATGCTGGCCTGCCTCCTCAAAACCCAAACTCAGGTTCCCCTTCCTGAGAGAGCCACAGCTGAATATAACTTGAGAGGAAAAAAAAAGAGTGTCAAAGTAACATAGAGTAGTCTGACCCCACCCCCCCTTCATTACATGGCCCATTGGGGATGGCCACAGGGTGTGCAATAAAATTGTGTATGGCTCAGACAGGTTCTTCTGAGAGCATTAAACACTTAAGAGACATTCTCTAAATTGCTTTGTTCTCTACAGTCTTGCCAAAGCTTAGATACAGGAGCCCAGGAGACATCACTGGAACCTGAAAGTCCTTTGCAGAGACCCAGTGAGAGCAGACACTCATCTCCTTGCTGTTCCTGCTTCTTTCCTTGATTTCATGATTGTGCCCATGTAAGTCTCTGTGGAGTTCTGCTGTACTAAAAAGAATAGCTTGGGGGATGGAGAAGTCCAGGAGCAGGGCAATCAGTAGCCTGAGGTAGAGAAATGAAGGAGGGAGGTTTTTGAGTGAGCTTTGGCACTAAAGGAAATCCTCACTTAACTATGTTTCTGGGATCAGTTCTGGAAGCCCTATGTAGGACATACCCACTTGCAGCCCTTATGGACACCTAATTAGCAGGTGCCAGGGTCCAGGATATGAATCAGAGTAAATCATTTCTGTATACAATTGGCAGAAGGAAGTGAAGAGTCCGCCAGGGAAGACCCAGAAAGCCAGGTAATTACAAAGAACTGGAAAGACAAGGCACAGTGCTTCCTTCTTTCTAAAATTTCAGCACCCAAACCCCATTCCCTTTTCATGTCCTGAAACAAAATATTCATGTTTAAGACAAGGAAATGGAGGAGCAGAATGTTACAATCACATCCAGATCTGGCCCAGTAAAACCAGTAGAAGCAAGCAGCTGGACCTGATTTTTCCAACAAATTTATTGCTAGTCTGTTATCATGTGGCCATGCTGGGTTCCTTGCACCTCTCAAGCCTTTCCACCATCCCTTCCCACTTGCTATGTCAGCATCTTGCCATGGATCCCCCAGCTCTGCTGGGAGCCTACAAGAAGCCCAGGAAGAACTGTGAGTGAATCCACATCAGAAGGTGCCATTGCAGTGAGGAGGTGCCTGCTCATGTGCAGAATTATGGTGCAGACCCTGCTCTGGAGTACAGGGATGACCCTCAGCCCAAATATCAGAGCCTGTCCTTTGTCCAAGACCAATACACTGTCTCCACAGCAGGCAGGAACATGTATGACACAGCCAGGGGCTGCTGAAGAGGACAAAATCACCTTTGGAAAGTACCTGGTGAGCCCCAGGTGCCTTGGATGAAGGCATGAGTCAGCAGCTTGCAGTTATTTTTGATCTGTTTTGCTTTCTTTCCCCTGGGGTTTGCTCTTCTCCTGGGCTGTCAGGCCCTGTGCACTTTGCCAGCACTGCTGGTCACGCCATGCCCCAGCCTGGGAGCTCCTGCTCCCGGCGTGGTGACTGCCACCTCCTCCAGCCAGAACTGCATGGTGGCAGTTTTCAGCAGGTGAGGGCAGACAGACATGCACCCATCCAGCCACCTGGGCTGACACTCATTGCTCATTCTGACCAGAAGGGCATTCAGGAAAGAGAAGTGAGGCAGGATCCATGTTTGATTCCTTTCAGACACTACCAGTATGCCAACACACCAGGAAAGGAGAGGCTTAGGAGGTGCTTAGGATATTTATTCGCACTTCCCCATTACCTGGAATTGCATTTTTCTGTGAATGTCCTGGGTGCTGCAGTAGACAAGCTTGGGAGGAGCTCCTTGGTCAGCCACACTGCCCCAGTGCTTTACCAGTTTAAAACTGCCAATTTGGAAGGCATAGCCTTGAATTTGGGCCAGCATTTCTTTACCATAAATACCTGTGATAGCAGCCTCAAAGACAAGGATTTTCCCCTGACAGACTTAGTGGTCTTTTTAACATTTCACTGTGCTACCAAGCCATTAGATTTCAAAGCACTTTCTGGTTTGTGGCTCCCACATCTGCACAGGAAGGACAAGTGCTGCAAACAGAGGGCATGAGTGGGAAGGGCAGATGCTGGTTCTGGAACCTGTACTTTCCACCTGCACCAGGGCTTTAGCACAGGTGCCAAGAGCAGAGAGAGAAGGCAAGAAGAGGTTTTAGGCTGAGCAGCAGTGTAGTAGCACCAGGCTGGCACCAGGCTCTTGGGCTGCATCCCAACCCACCTCACGCTCCCACAGCAGCAGGCAGAGGAAGGACAGCAAGGTCACATTTGCCCTGTAAAGACTTTGTTCTAGGAACTTGGGGCTGTGAGGTAATTAAATCATTATTTTTTGTTCTTTCAAGCATGGAAATATTTTAAAGTCATTTGGGATTTTTTCCAGCTATCCCTTAATAATGTCCAAGCTTCAAACATTTGTCTGTGGGCGAAATACGGAGGAACGTTAGAAACAAGATGAGAAATAGGAAAAGCTGACATTAACTGATGTCTTTGGAAAACAATTTCAGGCTCTTAGAAACATAAAAATCTGGTTACTGGTGGCTCCCTTCTTGGGGTGACTGACTGTCTTACTAGAGGATTGCTCTTCAGCAAGCACTTTTCATTTTGGGAAAAAATAAAACAGTTGTACCTTGCACAATATGTGTGATCTCCATCATCCTTCTGCTCATCCTGTGCCTCACCTTCTGCAAGACAGAGGTGGTTACACTGGGATTTTTATTGAGACTACTGAAGATTTTTAGCCAAAGAAGGAAAAATATTTTACAAAGGAAGATCTGGATGGTGCCTACAAATTTCTGTCCCTATTACTAACCAGCTGTAGGAGGCAAGTAATTTAAAAATCCCTATTTTGGCAGTTGAGATTTAGGCAGCATTTGGGAACTGAAGTCTAATACAATTACTCAGAAAGCAAGTTAGACTGCATTCCAAAATCACTCTTATTGATCAAGTAAATAATGTGTCCTTGCAGTTATCATCTCCTATCCTCTTGCTAAACACGGAGCTAAACTGGCTGACTCCTAATCTCTCTTCCATGGAGCAAAAACAAATGCAAACAGAAGATAATGAAGATCATCCTACCCTTTAGGAGAAGTCCAAAGTGCTTCTCTGCACTATTATCAGTACTTTCATATCAGATAAACAGTTTTAAATTTTTCCTGTTTGGCACAGAGGAAGCTCTCTCTGTCACCAGAGTTCATGCAACCTCTAAGAGAGAGTCAGCATGTGGCCAGAGCATAATGCACAATAAATCCAGCATAAATAACTGAATCTACATTTAGATCAAAGGGTGAATTACAAACGTTTGAGAAGCTTAAAGAAGAGATTTGAGACATCTTAATTTCTAAAAATAGGGTTTAATTTTTTTAAAAAAGCTTTTAGTTTTTAAAGCTGCTGGGGGGTTAACATTCATTTGTTTTCAGGAGGTGGAAACAATCAGAAGATGACAATGTGGTTTTGCTGAGATCAGCTCAGATGTCTGTCCAGAACTGCTGACTTCAAGGTCTGCTGCTGAGTGTCTGTTTTTCACTTCATGATAACTCATGTGTGTTCATGATGCTGCCGTGAAAAAAAATGCAACTCTTTTCGGAGTTCAACTAACTTTGTAGTCAACTCCCATAACGTGAGAGCATGGTATGTGTTCCAGCAGATAGTGCACTAATGCTCCTGCTTTGTTTTGAGTAATTAGTGGGAACAAGGATTCGCTTCCAGTTGAGCTGGAATTTTCATGTTTTTACTCCCTTGGTCACAGATGGCTGCTCTCAAGCAGGATTGGGGAGATTGGGCAGCAAACATCCTTTCAGCTCAAGCCTCTCCTCCAAGGCTGGGTATTGCAGTGCACCTGATAATGCTGAAAAGTGGAATGGCAAAAGGATTAGGAAACTTTGAGCTCTGTGAGACGTGCACATGATCTCTTATCAGGGAGACACTGGAAACACTCATTCATGCTGTCTGTGGCAGAGTCCATCATTACTGCTGGGCAAGCAAACAGCACCAGGGTTGATAGAAACACCCCAGAGTCAGCCCTTCCTTTTGGATAAGTATTCTGCCTCCTGTGTCTTTATCAGGCAGACAGGATTAGAGAATATTGCACAGATACCTCTGCTGTTGTGCCTCAGCAAAACAAGAGGCATAACTGGGAGCAGGGAGAACAGACACCAGACTTGCAGTTCATGTTACCTGTTTTTAAGCCTCAGTTCTGCCACAAACTGCCTGTTTGCCTCTCTCCATCTGTCTCTTGTTGGGTACATGAGTGAGGCACAGGGCAACCTGGCATTTCTAAGTACAGCTGTAATAAATGTAGCATAGACCTCTCCTTCCCAGTGTTGTGCCTAGGAGAGTTTGCATTTCTGCATAAGTGCCTGATGAAGCAAGCTGAAATAGCAAGAGGAACACAGAGTAAAACAGGTGTTCTGCCTTTAAAGTCCTTGACCTGTGCCTATTAAAGCATTTGCTGCAGGTCTGATCACCAGCCTGTTCAAGTTAATAATAGACTGTGCATTCACCTCCATGGGCTTCAGATCAATCCAAATGAAATTAACTACAGAAACAATTGGCAGGAAAGAAACAATGAAAAGAAAATCATAGTACTGGAGGATGCAAAAGAGTGTAGTGGCAACGATGCTTAATCACATAGAACTGCTTAAAGGCTCTTCTAGGTAAATGATTATAAGTTTTTTGTAATTATTGTGAATATGCAGGATGACAGGAAAATTAGATTTCATATATAAAATAGATTACATTGGACCCCTACACGCTGACTTCTGAGTAACTGCATATAAGTGACTTTACAGCAATAAACTGACCAAGAAAATGACCAACCTGTTGATTAGAATAAGCTAAACTGTAAAGACAGGCCAGCCTTGCTAAAGTACAGGCTACAGGCACCAATGCAACTGCTCTGGTCTAAGGCAGTGACTCCAGAAGATACAACATTTGGCAGCAGTACCAGTCAGAGATATTTTCCTCCCCAGCTCCTGGGCTTGCTCCATTTTCCCCTTGCTCCTGCCTGCCCTCCTGCCAGTGCAGACCTTGGTACAGCCTTTCCATGAATCACATGGGGAAATGGAGCCTTTCAAACAGTCACACACACAGACAAGCAAACAAACATACTTTGCTAGGTTACTTTTTAACCCAAATCGCCCCCAGATCTGGCTCAGAGTATTGGCTTTGGAGCACAGGTGTTGACACCAGCGCCAGGATAGCACAAGGTGAGGAGTGACAGGACCAATGGGGCAAGAACAGAGCAGAGGTTGCTGGGCAGCCCTGAGGCATCAGCCAACAGCATTTCAAGCCTGTTTCTCCTTTGCCAGGGGATCCACAAAGCTCTCATATGATCTGAAGTTCACCAGGAATACCCATATTTGGGTTTCCGTTTGTTTGTTTTAGTGCAGTCAAAGGGTGTTTTACAGTAACCATTTGCTTTAAAAAACATTGTTTAACCTTGTAGGAAGTCATGGAGTGTTGCTTACTCATTCACTAAAATTCAGGAGCCTGAATATAAATCCTCCTCTTACTCCCATTCCTAGCACGTCATTATTCCAATTAGGAGAGTATTTAAGATATTTAAATAATCTCCCATACAGCTGCTTGTATGAGAAAATGCATTCACTCAGTACAATAATGCAGTTGTGCCTTTTCTCTGACATGGCAAAAGAGAGGGTTTGGAGCCATTTTTGAAAAGAGTAACTGAAAAGCAAAGGCTGTCAGATAGACTGGGCATGAGAAAACACGGAATCAAATAGCAAACGTGGGAAAAAGCCTCTCTGCATGCACAGACAGCAAAGAACAAAAGGAACAAATACATGAGATACTGAATTGCTTCACCAGCTGGAGAAGTGTGTTGGTTTGGGTTGACTCTCTTTCAAACTGGCCAAGAAAACAGAGCACGAGTGGACTGATGCTCTTCTGACTTCCACTGATGCAAATCAGGAGCAACTACACTCAAGCAACTAATTTGAGCACAGGTACACTGACATAACAATGATTTATGTGAAAAAAGGGTTCAAGCATAAAAGAAGAGGTGCAAAGCCTGGCAGTCAGCCCTAGCACTTTGTAAGAGCCGTAACATTTTTGTGGGGCTGACCTAAAAAACCTCAAAGTCCCAGCAGCAACTACTCACAGCACAGATGCTGGGACATTTTACTGCACAGACAAAGGATCAGCAGCAGAGGAGGCCTGTGTTTAGCCACAGAGAACAAAATGACCTTTTTACAGTTGTTATGTTTATTTGGTCCATAAATATTGGGAGAGGATTCCTTTCTGGCCAGTCTGTGAATCCAATTAATTTGTTTTTCAGTTTCATATTTGTGACTCTGAGTTCAGAGGTGACTCAGGGTTGTGATACACAGCAACCACAGCTGCTAAAAATAGACCACAGAAATATAAAACACAGAGCAGCCTTTAACCACCACATTCCCCTGTACCTCAGCTCTTTGAAGCCCCTGTACTTCATCACATTCCTGTGTTTGGAGGCATGGAAGCCTGCTGTGGTTGTGAATTAACATATCTAGAGCAACATGGGGAAGGAGACAAGGTGAAGCATCTCAAAGAATCATCCCGAGCTGCTGGACACATGGCTGAACTCTGATCTCTCCCATTGAGATGGGTGGGGAAATATTTTCCCTCAGGAAAGCTAGGATTTCAGCCTTTTCAGTGTGGCATGGCATTGATTTCAACTGCAAACAGTTATTAAAATAGCAGCCTGGAAAGTCAAGAGGGAAGAGAACAAAAAGGATGTGACAGGAATCAGAACGATGCGATTTTGATCGATTTTTTTTCTTGCAAAGTCACAAGCCTAGAAATAAATCTTACAAAGCAAAGTAAAGATTCTCTCCTTTCCAAGAGTGGGGAAATAACCATTTTTATCCTGAAAATTTTCTGATGATCAAGTATAAAACAGCATTGGAGAAAATCTATTAACTCAGTGATGGTGGAAGTAAGCTCACCTAAGCCCTTGAACCCAGGGCTCTGTGGCACAGGGTTTGTCCCACCTTGCTGGGTCAGGGCAGCTCCAGGTGGGGCCTGCAATGGGCACCCTGAGCAGAGGGCACTGCCCTGGGAGCAGCTCAGGGAGTGGCCAGGGAACTTTCCAGTTGGGCTGGCAGGGGCAGGGACAGTGTTTTCCTGACTCCCTCCTTGCTCTCCTCTGGATAACTGAGCTGAAGAGGAGGCCTGGAAGAGGCAGGAGAGCAGCCACTGAGGAAGAGTGTTGGGCCAAGAGGGACAGGACAACTTCAGGAGGTGGGGATAAGGCTGGAGAAGTAAGGGAAGGGCTAACAGAGTGGCAGTGGAGGTGTTTAATCTTGGGCATGTGTCAAAGTAGATTCAGGAGAGGCCAAAGCAAGGTCAGTTAATGACCTGCTGCTTCAGGAGCTGCTTTCCAATACTGTACCTAGGAGCAGTTTCCTGACTGTCAGGTCTGGGAGACATTATCCCACGTACTGATGCAATTTATACTGTTCTGCTCGGCACATTCTTTTTCTCAGACTAGGAAAAGGAAAAGCTTTCATACAAAAAACATAAAGGGTTTGGATTTGGCAAGGAAAGACAACATTTACAGGCTGGAAGGATGCCATGCAGTTGGAAGGGGATGCAGCAGAGAACTCTGCCATTAATGATCTTCTCTGAGTATTTTCAAGTGATGTTGAGCTAAAGTTACTTGTCCAAGTAGCTTCATCAGTAAAACCAACAGCAGTGCAGAGGGTAGCCTGTGTTTCCTTGCTCTCTGACAGGCCCCATCTTCTTCATCACTGGGGGGAGACCCACCAAGCAGAACTCTCTGACAGCTCGACAATATAGCAGAGAAAAGCCAGGCTCTGCACTCCATTGCGAGCAAGTATCTGTCATGATCCATCACATCAGGGCTTTAGGTTTTTTAGCTGCCTGTACATAATTTTGTATTTAGGGCCTTGAATTTTGTGCTTATGGCACAAATTTGGCATTTATGCAATAATCCAGATGATCAACCAAAGTCCTGTCTTAAGCACCTCTTTTCTGGCATTTTTCCCTTCTCTCTTTTCATCCAGCTCTGACCTGGGTCTGCCAGTGCCCCAGTGATACCACAGGATCTCAGAGCAGCTGCTGACAGGCAGGTGGAGATCCCTTACACGTGAGGAAATGTAGCTACACCTAGAAATTATCTATGTCCCACAATGTCCCAGTCCTCCTAGACAGTCCTTCGTTCCCATCTGTGTCTCCAGTGAGTGTCACCCAATCCATCCCTGCTGTATCACTTCCTACATGCAGGGCTATTTGCAGGAGCTGTGTTTGCAAGACCACATTGGGTGATGTGTTTGTGCTCTGGATTAGTTTAATGGAACTGCAGTATATCCTGCAAGACAGTTTCCCAGCTGGTAAATCATGTTTAAACAGTGAAAAACAAATATGCTTTCTTGTTGCTCCAGTCTTTTTACATCTGGTTGCTTAGCATTGTTCCTATCTTGTGTCCACTTTGCAGTGCTTCGGCACAATTGCCAAACAAACTGGCTAAAAATCAATTAACAGAGATCAGAGGGAAAAAAAAACCCAAACCCAAATGAGGTACAACAGCCCCTATTGGGATACACAGACATATCAATTTGGCAGCCAGTCAAACTTCTTAGAGCCATCGGCTGTGCTCATTAAATGTCAGAGTTGTGAATTTTCCCCAGGCATTTTCAGCAAATGCTTGAACATAGCCCAGCTGAATTGTAAGTTATTTTCTTCCCCAAATTTCAGGTAAAAAGATGAACGTGATGCCTTGGGTTTTAGCTTTTATATTTTTCAGATTCTCTGCTGCCTGGCATGTAACTCTGAAACTTCATATTCAGTGTTAGTAGGTTCTCTTCACAGGGTAGTTAAACAGAACAATCGCTTCCCAGCTAGACAATCAAGGACAACCATCACCCAAAAAGCACAAACTACGGTGAAAAGAAGGGGGCAAGCCAGGGGAGTGAGACTTCATAACCTGGAGCTGTAATTGAACCATTGAACCCCATATGCAGATGAACTAAAACTTATAAGAGTGTAAAAACTCATCACCAGGATGCATCTTAGATTCAACCTGGGTGTAGCCCTGGTCAGGCTCTTATGCTGCCCAAGGTGTATCCTTTTAAGGCCTTTCAATAAATACCTATTTTGTCCATTTAGCTCTGTCTAGTCTGTGTTCCAGATCAGCCTCTCAAGGCATCAAATGAGAAGAGATGACAATAGCAAGTCCATACCACAGTTATAGTTCTAGAAACAAATTTCTCCGTCACAAAGACAGGTGGTAAAATTTTCCTTTTATTTCAGATAAAAATTAATATTTTCCCTAAGTACTTACAGCTACTTCTCAAGCCATGTCTCCCAAGTGATACAGACTTGAATTTCAATGCCAGTAGAACCAGTACCAAGTTTGTATTCTATAACGTTCATTTATACAGCAGTGTAAGACCTCAAATATTTTTCTCTACAAGCAAAAGTGATAAGGCTTCTAAGTGTATTTTGGTGGGAGTTTTTTGACATGGAAGATTCAAGAAGCAGGAAACACTCAAGCTTGGAAAGAAAGTTGATGCTGTTACTGGAATGTGTTTTCTTTAATATCACAGCAGCTCACAGCTGCCAGGAGGTGACATAAAATTGAAGACAACTAGGGTGAGGAAGAGAAAACTGCATTCTTCTACAAACCAGCAAAGAAAGAGCAACAGCTCCCTTCCCCTGAGCAGTGCAGGAGAAGGCATGGCCAGGCCCAAGAGCTCCCCAGCCCTGAAAGGATCTTCTGCTCTACACATCAGGAGCTTCTCACTGGTTTAGATTCAAAAAGCATAAATTAGAAGATCCAATGGCTTGCTCTTTTGTGTGGGCTTTGGGAAAACTTTGTGACAAGAGTTTATACTGAGCAGGCATCAGGAAGGTCATCTTTATGCACCTGGCAGGATTTCAGTCAGGTATTGTTCAGGTAACTCTGCAGAAATTGGGGAAGTCTCCCACTACAAACTGGTTACCCAGTGTGGTCTAGATTATGAAACACACACCTGACCAGGAGCTTTGCCTCACTAAGGACCTTGGGATATGACCTTTAATTCTGAACATCTTCTGAACCCATTCAAGAAGACCTGGGCGTGAAGAGCAGGCAGGGGCCATTCTGGCAACATGCAGAACTGGTGATCTCTCTGAAGGTGAGACCTTCTTATCCTACCCCACAGGTGGATGGGGAGCTGCCCAGCTTTGTAGCCAGGGCCCCAAGCACTTTGCAGACCCCTCCATAGGACAGCCATTGCCTGGAATCTTCATGTGTGTGAGCATTTGGAAAAATGCCCAAGAGTCACTCATTCTCCTAAGTAAGAAGGAGATACTGTTGCTTCTGGCATGCAGCATTACTATTGCATGATGTAAGAACCACCATCAGTGTTTGGATTAATGCTGCTGCCTGTATCATATTTCAAAACAGCAGCTCTGTTGGCAAATGCCAGTGGCTCTGTGGCCTTTGCTCCCAAGCTCAGGTTGTGTAGATCCAAACAGAGGTGGGGAGAGAGGGCACCTGCAGCCTGGCTGAGTCTGAGCTACTGAACAACCACATTGGGAGCTGCTTTGAGAGTGAAAAGTCTGTCAGACACTGCATTTCTCTAGCACCCGACCCAAAAGGTATCAATTCCTTTGCTCCACTGCTCAGCAGCTTCAGGAGCACTTTGGTAGAAAGCTGCATTTATTTATTTGAGTGCTGAGCAGTATTTGCAATGAATAGGAGACAGTTACCTTGGCTGTTCCTTACCAGGAAGGAGGGTATGCATCCCCACATTTAGCGTGCTAGTTCTCAGGGAAGAGTTAAAATTGTACCTGCAGCTTCAAAATCTGCAGCTCTTTGCACCTTGTCTTTGGGTCAGAAGTTTGCCTGATAAAGGAGCCCTGACCTCCTCACCTCTAGAGGAAAGTCCAAAGATTTTCAGAAGGTTTAGGAGTTGTTTACCAAAAAGCAAAAGTCCAAAAACCCATATAGGGAGGCAGCCTGGGAACGCAGGCCAGAATAGATGACGTAACATGGTGGAGGCTTCCAACTTCCAAGAGGGAGTACAAATCTTGACTCATAACTTTGCAATGTCCCTCAGCCATTTGAAATGCCCCCTTCATCCCAAAGGATGTCTCCTTTGAGTGACATGAACTGGATCTTGCTGGATCTACAATTCAGTGCCATAGTTACACTGCTTCCTGTAATCCCTTTGATGCTGAAGAGAACGACTTCTCTATTATCTTTACTTTTAAAACTTGGATTTCCTGTGTGGGGGAAGTCCTCATGTTAATAGCAAGCAGAGAAAATGCTTTAAAGAAGGAGATGAATGTGCTCAGATTGTGAAGCAGCTGATCTAAAGGCAGCAAGACCCTTAGGGAACCCTGGGCCACAATAGTTGACATTTCAGGCAGGAAACTATGGTTTATTTAACTCACTGAACTGAAAACACCAGGGAATTTATACGAGTGGAACAGAATTAGTAAGAGTATTTAGCTAAGACACACATGAAGACTAAAACTCCTATGGTTGTGGGAAAGAGAGATTTTACATCTGGAAGTGGAAGTGGCCTCTGCTCTTTGATTCATTTAAAAGATCAGGTGGGCAAGGGGTACCATGAGGGAGTTCCTACTTGCTTATTAACACAAGTGGTTAATAAGCAGTGGCTGCTGCTTCTCCACACAGTTTCCCTTCAAGCCACAGACCTGCCTTGAAGTTTCTGAGATAAAATAGCACATCTTGCAAGTAGGCTATTCTGCTCCTAAATATGCATGTTCTTTCAAATGCACTTTTGAAGCACTTTTCTGAGTTCAAAATTACCTTTTTTATCAATAATGGTGTTTCTTTTCAGAGGTTTTCCTCACTTTTAGCAATATGCAGTAAACACTGTGATTTTTCACTTCCTGTGGCAATGAATGATATCCAGGAGTTTGACTTTCCTAGAGGATCTGGCTACAGACACCAAGGTGACAGAACAAAACCTGTCTAAGTCAGACAACTTTAGTAACAACAACGGAAACTGAGAGAATGGCACAGCATAAAAGCATTCATTATTCATCAGTTGATACCCGGGGGAAAAAAACTCTGTGAGCAGATTTTGGGTTTCACAAACCAAGTCTGACTTTGCCAGGGCCTGGCAAAGATCCCAAAGGGTGAAGTGCTCAATGATCTCTTCTATCTTTGATCAGCAGAGACGTTCCCTATGGTCCAGGTTTCTCTCTTGTGTGTCCCTCTCCCTCCTCCCTCGCACCCTACCACGGGCCAAGGAAGTGTGCCCGGCCTAGAATGCACTGTCCCAGCTGCACTTGAGCCTGTCTGACAGTGAAAATGGCAGGTAGGTGTCCTTCTGCAAAGCAGTGACCTTAACCTCCTTCTGCAGCCCACTGGGAGAGCAGAGTTCAATGAACAAGTCTGGCTGCACTGCTGAAAGCCGTGGCCTTGCGGGAACAAACTTGTTGTTAGGTTTGTTTCCAGCTGGACGGTTCCTGGTCAGCTTTATTGTGCAATTCTACAAATCCTGATGCCAGTAAAAATAAGCCAGAGATACAGGCTGAGAAGAGGTTTCTTCTCCCAGCAGCTGTGCTGGCTTAGGCCATCCAGAAATGCTTGTGGGATGCCTGCTCCAAGAAAAGCTTGGCACAGCCGTGTCAAATGTAAAACCCTCTGAGATGATTTTTCAGTCTCCTGCAATTCTGCACAAATCCTGGCATGGGCTTGTTCCTCCCTGTACTCCTCCTCTGCTCAATTTCTGTGTGCTGCAGCTCTTAAAACATTCACAGAGCACTACCTGGAGCAGAGTGCTTCAAAAGGGAGTGAGTCTGCAACACCAAATCATCTCCTGCTGAGCATCACCAAATCATCACAACCCTGGCATTCAATCAACTGGTTTTGTGTTATTTGAGTTGTCCTAAAGGCTACATTTCAAAATCTGAAATGTATGGATTGAAAAAGCTGGCAATAATTCATTGTGCTCAAGCTGTTTAGAAGCACTGCATAGACCTTGCTTGAAAAGATGGCTTTCAAGAGAGGGAATTTAACCAAATTCCACATTAGCTTGCTCCTCAGCTACGGTGAACAAAAAGCCTTCAGAATATTTAGAATCTGATTTAAGCTAACAAGTCAAGGAAATAGGTGTTAAGACTCAAACTCCTGCTTGATGCTCTATTTGTAATTCATCCAGTCGTTAATGAGCCAGATTCTTGACTGGTATATATGGGCACAAATCCGCTTAAGCCATGCAAGAATGTTGATTTATGCTTGCTACAATCTGACCTTTCAGTTCAGTGCTTCCTGGTAAGTTCCAATCCTCTTTGCACTGTTCATTTAGTGGAATGGAATTAGATTTACCAAGGTATGCTCTGACAAAATGGATTGCTTTTCCCTTATATTTTTGTGCCAGGGATAAAATGGTGGTCTTTTTCAATGTAGCACTATTAATAAGATAGGTTTTTTGAAGGAAGGTCAGAAATTATATCATTCATTACAATGCCACGTGTTTTTATTTCTCAAAGTTATACCAAATTATACAATATGCTCCACAAATTACAACCTCCTTCTAGGATATCTGAGATACATCTGCAGAATAGAGGTTAAATAAATTTAGCTAACAAGAAAATGCATAAAAGCTTAAATATATGAAACCAAATTATTTCCTGAGAGTGTATTGGAATGAAAGTACCCTTGTATTTGCTTAACTGAACCTATTTTGCTCCAAATGACCTTATGTTCTTTATTTCCAAGTTCACAATCCCTGCACTGAGACTCAGCACACTGCACAAAGCCAAACTTACCAGGAGATGATAATCAGGAATCTATTTTATTGGTTCAAATATAAAGCTCTTGATGTTTGACTATGCTAGCTGCATGGTAAATACAGCTCAGGCCTGCAGAGAACCTTGCTGAGAAAATTGTGTGTGAGATTACGCTGCTGTGAAGTGCTCAATATGGGGGCTATGCTCAAAACACAGAGCTCACGTAGGAGGCAGCAGCCTGTTTGCTAAAATCTGCTTCCCACATCTTACACTGCTGCTTTCAGTCTGCACCAGCTCTTCGTCACCTTCCCGATGACAACTGAAGCAGTTTGCACTGAATTGTTTACAGCGTGGCCAGGTAAAGAGTCCTCCTCTGTCGTGACACTACAGCCACGGGGATTTGACAAGCAAACATTAGCTCAGTATGAATGGGGTGTGAACGGCCGTGTAAAAGTGTGCAATCGTTCAGAAACGACATGAAGGGGCAAAGGAATGGCATGTGCATCTTCTGAAGGCACCAGGGGGTGGAAAACCAAGAGCTGGCTCCTGCGTAGATTGTACACCTATGCTGGAGGCAGTTTTTTCCCAGTCCTGACTCCTACATCCATACTGGAGCTAGCACGTGTCTAGCCATGGCTCCCAGGTGAGCCCCTGACTTGTGCCACAGCTTTGCCCTCAGCCCCATCTCCTGAGTGGACCATGGAGTTTCGTGTGAAGCCTTGTCACTGGTGCCCTTGTTCTCCTGCTGCTCCTGGGTGCCTCCTGGCCCTGATTCATTAACTTGGCCTGGTTTGGGACAGTTGGTGGACCCTGTTATCAGTATCCAGGCCTGTGTGCCATGTTCAGGAGCTGGACACAGTCACTGAAGACACTGCCTATGCTGGGACTCTCTTGGCAAATTGAGGAAATGAAAAGGAAATTTCATTTCCTTTCAGGAAGGGAAACAAAATATTGCAATTTCAATGGGGATCAATTTTGGCAAGCTTTGGTCCATATCCCTGCACTTCATGGCATCCCATGCCTTTGGATGGCTTTCTTCGGCAAAAAAAATCTTTGGCAAAGATTTTTTTTTCTTTCAGCATCCATGCCATGTCTCTCACATCTTCCCCTCAAAGTTGTGTCTTCCTCCTTGATTTTTTCCCCTGCTTTTGCAGCATCTGTCAGGTTAGTTTTGGCAGTTTTGGTCCTTTGCACTGCACCTCATGTAATCCTGTCCATTTCCTTGTAGTCACTAAACTTCCCAATTTCCTGGGGTTTTTTGGGTTTTTTTCAATTGTATTTCATCTGATCATATCTCCTTTCCAGAGTGTTTGTAAGTCCTTCTTTTCAGTTTCTGAATTTCACCACGGAGGCTGCATGGCCACAACCATCTCCATTCTCATACATGTGAAAGAAGGAGTGAAAACAGTTTGTGAAAGAAAGTT
Source organism: Geospiza fortis (assembly GCF_000277835.1). NCBI lineage: Eukaryota > Metazoa > Chordata > Aves > Passeriformes > Thraupidae > Geospiza > Geospiza fortis. The sequence goes on along the minus strand of NW_005054437.1, from coordinate 323,581 downwards.
AGGTGTGAAATCACATTAAAATAAAATAAACTTCCCCTTCCATCTAGTGTTGACGAACATGAGCAAAGAAAACACTCAGGTTGACACTGATTTCCAAGGGAGGTGCAAGGGGTTTTGTGCCCTTGATTCTGGAGCTCATTCCATTATAATGCATGAAGGAGATCAGATTTGTCAGTCTTGGAGGGTGGCAGTATTTGGTAATGAGGGCATGAGTTTCTTCAAGGCAGGGAGAGGATGAGATGAAGAGGTGCAATAAGTAGTGGAACACAAATTCAAGAAGCACCTCATTTTAGTTTGCTTTCATTTAGCAGCTTTCTACATTTTTATTTACATATGTAATATAGTAGAGATCTGTAAAAACATCTAGGAGCCTAACTTTCAGAAATTACATAGCCCTTCCCCAAAAATGAAGTGGATCCTTAAATCAGTCTCTCATTTGGAAATAAATCAAAATAATTCTCTGTGCATTTGAAAATAAGATATTTTGGCTTCCAAGCAATACGAGAAAATGTACCATCCATCTGATCTGCTTCAGATGCCACAACCATCTGCAACTGCATGTGGCAAGCACATTTCTCAGCTTTGCAGGCATGTATGATTATGAAGAGTTTCGAATAAAACAGATAAACCTTTGAGATGCTCTTTTTGTTGTTGACTTATCTCTCAGCAGCGTTCTGCGGGAAGCTCTCCTCCTGGAAGGCTGCGGGGGAGGGCTCTGCGGAGCCTTTCAGCGCCGTTCGGAAGTGGCTGAGAAGCGGCCAGCGTGAACAGCCACGGCTGGCACCAGCAGAGGTCACAGATGCTGCTCTGAACACGCCTTTGTGCAGCATCCCCGCGGAGTTTGGGCTCCAGCTGCCGCCGTACCAAGGACGCGGCCGCCACCTGCTGTCCCCAGCCCGGCCGGAGCGCCAAGGACGGGCAGCGGCCCCGGCCCATGGGCGGCTCCCGCGGGACGGAGCCTTCGTCTGCCCGCTGCAACCGCGTCACTTCCAGCCTTGTCTTCAGCCCTGATCTCTGATTTATTCCTCTGCCGGTTCTGTGAGCCGGCAGTGACACTGCACGGCATCCTCACGGCAGTGCTGGCTGCCATGTGAGATGGGGACAGAGGGGGACACACTGCCGGGGCAGCTGCACAGCCAGCCCAAACGCATAGCTCTGTCTGGGCTATGGTACTCGGCTGCTCAGCAGCGCTGGCGGTGGCTCTCCGTGCTCCTGCGATGCCCATTTCTCAGAGATTACGTTCCAGCTGGTCTGAGCTGGGAGCTCGGTGAAATGCAGACAGGGGATGGGTTCCGTGCAGTTCCAGGGCGCAGCGCTTGCCCGCAATGAAGGATGGACCTGTTGGAAACGGCTGCGGAGCTGAAGCCGCTGACTCTCAGTCCCTGTTTGCACCTGGGATGCTCTTCCCGAGGTCTCATGTTTCTCCCGTGATCTAAAATCAGCCTAATCCTGTCACCGAGGCTGCTCTGCAGTCTCTTACATGTGTTGTTTGCTTACTTTTTAACTCTATAATATCTGGACACATGCCTGCTTTTCAGTGTTTAAGTACTGTGTTTTCCACATTTACTGCAATTGTGATTTTTTTTTCCATTGCCTTCTTTTTAGCATCTTTGGAAAGGCGTTAATTCTCACAAAACAATATGAATACATATTACAGAGGGGTTATTTTTGTCTATTTCCCATACATTTATCTTTTGAGATTTTTGACAACAGGCACTTTAAAGATACTTTTGTTAACTTAAATATTGAATAAGTTAAACAACTAATTGGTTTGGAGGTTTAGCTTTTTTGTTATTGTGGGGGGTTTTTGGTTTTTTTTTTTCTTGTTTGGTTTGGGGTTTTGGGGTTTATGCATTTGTTGGTTTTGGTTTGGTTTTTTACCCATTCTTAATCTTCTTTCTTCTCTGACTGGGAGAATACTTTGCAAATACAGCTATTTCACCAGCTGCTGTTATTCAGTATCATAATCCTCACTTCCTGCCAGATCTACTTGTTTTTGTTCATGTGGGGATTTTTTCGTGAAGAAGTCGGTATTTTCATCAGTAGAGTCCTGATTTGATGGGTGGTCCACAGGGCCTGTTTCTTCACTCTCATGACCCAGTTTGTCCTTGGGGTATGCTGAGTGCTCACAGGGAGCCACAGTGTGACATAGGTAACTGCTTGATGGGGTGCAACCATGTTTGTTCACACTTAGCCCTGGACTAAAAAGTTTCATTGCCTTTGTTTAAAGCATGAAGCTGAAAATTGTCCTAGAAGAACCCAAGACAGCTACTTCAAATCACTTTTAATGACTAGGGAAGTTTGTTGACAGTTTGTTTCTGTCCCCAGTGCACAGCAATGTAAAAGTGATATTTTGTGATTGTTCTGGATTTGAAATACATATATTTTAGATGAAAAAATTTTTCAATCATATGTTTGCATTCCTCTGTTAAGAAGCTGTACCTGTTTTGTGACCTGCTGAGTCATTAAATAATGAGGTGCTGGAGTTAAACCTCTGCCTCCCCTGACACATATAAGTACCTAGAAAAGAAATTTCTAGATTTACTTTGTCTAGAATAAATCATGTCAGGCAGGCTCATTTCCAGCTCTTGGTTTTAGAAGGACTCCTAACACTCTCTCACATGTCCATCCATCTCACAAGCAAGTCCAGAAAAACACAAATGGATGAGTACAGAACTGGCTGTAAACTGGACTGAAATATTTTAAATGACCATGTTGCTAACTTGGCTGGACACAGCAAGCAGAATTCTGCAGGAATACCACAAATCTGATCTTTTTATTAAATAATTTAGATGACAGAACAAACAACGTTCTTGCCAGCCCCACTGGCTGGGAGGGGCAGGAAGTGTTAGAGGACTGGGCTAGGATCTCAACACACTTGGCAAGTTACAGCAGGGGGAAAGGAAGTAATTCAAAGGATGTGCTTTCACTCTCTGCAGAACTACCAACATCACAAATGTGGGTTATGCACTTACTGCTCTGATAGCATCACTGTATAACCTGTCGTGGTGGTTAGCAGGAATCCAAACCCAACAGGAACCAGCCCTGCCACCCAAAAAGGGCAAATAGCACTAGGAGCTACATAAAAAGGAATATTGTTTGCCAGGCAAATGAAGCCATTCTACTGTCATGCTTGGGGCTAGAAAACCTTCAGTCAGGTATTGTATTCTGCTTGGGATAGAGAGTTAGAGGTTTTATGATGAAGCATTGGAGGAGTTGGAGTGATTTATCCCAGAGAAAGGGGAGACACAGTAGGAGGGCCCTAAATATGTGTGCTTATGTCTAAGGTAGAGGGTAATAAAGTCTTCTCATCAGCTGAAAAGGCTCAGTGGGCAACAGAGATCTGGGTTAGATGTAAGAAATGGCTTTCTCAAGGTGTAGATGAAAAAAGAATGAGAAAATAATATAGGGAATGCCAGCCTTGGTTTCTGGGTTTCAAATGCAAATTGAACAAGTGTCTGTCAGAAATTACCTAATGTAATTGATCCTGCTTTTTGGGTGGGAGGAAGAAGGCATTTTCTGTCCCTGTTTTTCTGATATTTGTGTTTGGAGCCAAAGACCATAATTTATACATCTAAGTTAGATGTCTAAGTTATACACTGTCAAGACTAGCTAATTATCATCCCAAGGCTCTTCCATTTCTGTTGAATATATCATAAGGAAAAAAAGTCTTAGTGATTAATAATTCAAATTGGAAGCAGCCAGAAAGTAGGCTGTCACTATCCTATGCAAACTTGATTTGTTCAAATCCATGTTTTCCAAGTCCTAAACTTCTTTAGAGCATATATGGCAGCCCTGCTAACCTCTAACAAACTGATAATCTGGTGACCTGACTGTTGGACATCAGGATGATTCAGCCTAGTTAATAAATGCCATATTGGAACACCCATTTAACTCTACAGCAGAAAGGATGCTGAGTGAAAAGGGAAAAGGAGACCTCACACAAATATTACTCATTCACTCATTCAGAAAATGCTAAAACTCAGGCTCTGAACAGCCTTTGATATATGACCTCTGTAGATGGCCTGTAATTAAGATTCTAATCCTTTAAACACTTTAATACACTTCAAGTTAATAGGATTAGTCACATGCCTGAAGTGTGCATGGCTGGGCCTGAGCTATTGTTGAGCACAGCTGATTAAAAACTTGCAGACACTTTCTGGTGGAATATTGTCTTATATTGTCTAAGTCTTTTCTAAACAGTTCTAGTCACAAGTAATATCCAAAAGTGAAGGTATTTAAGAAAAATAAAACTTATCCAAGTTCTTCCTTAAAAAATGTACATACCAAAACAACAAATCTGTCTGAACTTTTTCAGCACCACAAATCAGAGGTTTGAGAGGAGAGATGGAAGATCTGAGAGGCGTTGTTTTGGTTTTCTGGAAGATGTAGGTTTAAATTCTCAGACTTTTGCAATTCTTTGAAAGCTAAGGTGATGTCAAAGCTGCACAGAATCAGACAGATCAGAGAGTTACAAAAAGGGGAAGAAGCATTTTCTATCCTGATTTTTATTTTATGGAAACATCAGTTTGGCTTAAAGGCACAAAGTTGTTTCTTCCCTTGCTGCTGACAGAGTAGCTGGGCTTGGGAGTCCTGGCAAGCCTAGTCTGGATCAGTTCATCACATTGTAAACATGTGCAGAGGTTGTGAGGAGTGAAGATAATTTGGGAAGCGAGTGAAGCACAGGGAGCACAGAGGTGCCGGCACACACAGCACAGAGGTTCCCATTTGTTGCAGGATGTCTGCCAGAAGAAGAGGCTGGGCCACATCAAGGCACTGTGCTGATGTGTAACTTGTGCTAGAGCTGGGTTTAAATGCCACGGGGGCAGCCTGGGAATCCCAGCACAGCTCAGCATTTCTTCCTACTGCCCCATAAAATGCCCACAGCACACATTTACACAGTGCTATTGTTTCTCCCACTGGAGAAACACGGAGGTAAATCCCCTCTGCTGAGGGATGTGATGTCACAGGATTGTCATTTACAGGAAAAGGCAACAGCTGTGGTTAGGGGTTTCCAAAGAGTGGCATGCCACACACTGCAGCTGCAATGCCATCCCCTGGCCCAATTGTAACTCCTCTTGTAGATGCAGGGAGAGATTTTCCTCCACTCATCTTGAGGATCACAGTCAGCAGAATGAAATCTACATTTAGCCAAGTGTTCCTGCCAACTCTAACTTGGACCAAAGAGAGCACGCACAAAAGTCAAAGAGCAATCATTGCTCTGTCAGTACTGCTGTCATACAGGAACCTGAGTCATACTAAAAGCCTCTCAAGGAAGGGCACAGTGGAGATACCAGAAATTCAAGCTGGAGCAGGGAAATTCTGATGAAAGCACCATAGCAGTGATGAGGTAGCAGATAAGACTGCCAGAAAATAGCATCACAACCTTATACAGTAGCACAGGGGGAAAAACAATGCCAAAAATGGGATGAAAATTGATGAGCCACTAACTGCCTGTGAAGAGAGCCACACTAGGAAGTCTTGAAATAAGAAAATCATAATACAAAGAGGGCAGGAACCAGAAGAGGTGACAAGGTCTGAGTCAGAAATAAAAAGTCAGTAAATGGAGATGAGAATAAAAAGGGGAAAAGAGAGAGGGATTAAGTTCTTACCCGATAAGTGGTTAAATCAGGACTGTCCCAAGCAAAAGCAGTGGTAGGTCAGGAGGACTGTCCACCCTGCATGGACTGATGCCATGCAGAGACACCACAGCAAGCATTAAAGGAACAACTTGGATCTCCTGTGCTCAAGAACTACAAAGGCCCTGCAAATTAACTAGTGCAGTGCCTGGCTCAGATAAATTGTCCTGTCCCTCCCATCAGCTAAGGCCTCACTGGGCATCTTTACACCAGGCTGCAACGTGACTTATAGCTATGCCCAGAACAGAGTATCAGATACAACAAAAAAGTGAGGGCACTGGAGAGGCAAAGGGAAACTGGAAAAGGCAGGAAGGAACTCGAGGAACTGAGAGTGAAGAGTTGTCAAGTACTAGCACGTTAAAGAATTTATGCTAAAGAAGGTTTAAATGAAGGAAAAAAAAAACTTTATTTCAGTGCCCACGGTTCTAGGAGAAGCAGTGTGTAGAGGAATTTTTGTCAGATGGATCTCAGATAACAGATCCAGGAAATGACCTGGTAACCAATGCAAGGGAAGTCTTCACTCAGCTGGTGTTCTTGCACAATTTTCTGGTTCATCAGACTTAGAGAAATATTTAAACATACATACACACAGAGCATTTTGTTTGGCTACGCTGCTGGTCGGCATTGCTCCTGGGAGCCCTGTTTATCCAGCAGTATTCCTGCAGCTGCGAGTGCACTGCTGAAGCAACTGTGACATCCCTACAAGCCAAGAACCAGCTCTGAAGCCTCGACAAGCCAAGATTGCTGAGGAAACTTAATCCATATTCCTCCTTTGTTACAGGATTTCTGCCTAGCTGATGTCCACTCAAGGACGAGCTGGCAGCTGGGAATGCAGGAGGGACGGGGCAGGTGTCCGGGTGTGCTTGGAGCTACTGGCCATTGCCCCCAAAGGCTTTTTCCTTTCAAACCACAACAATTCTCACTGTCACTGAAGAAATGAAGAGTTGCTACTGGAAAAAATAAGAAAGTACAAGTGTTTGATGTTTTATTGACACATCCCCATGCCGAGGTTGGGGGTGGTAATCACAGAATCATAGAATGGATTGGGTTGGAATGGACCTTAAAGATCATCTAGTTCTGACCCCGCTGTTGTGAGAAGGGACACCTTTCACTCGACCAGGTTGTGTCAAGCCCCATCCAACCACTCCTGGACCACTTCCTGGGATGGGGAACCCACAACTTCTCTGGGCAAGCGGTCCCGGTGCCTCAGCACCCTCACAGTAAAGAATTTCTTCGCGACACCTAATCTAAGCCCGCTCCCTGTCAGTTTGGAGCCATCACTCCTTGTCCCGTCACTCCGTGTCCCCTCTCTCTGAGGCGTTTCAGGGCCGAAGCCGAGGCGGGCGGAGGGACAATCCCCGGCACCGGCGCCAGCTGTGAGCGGGGGGCGGCGAGAGGCGCCGGGCGGG
>NW_005054437.1:310931-316058 GCF_000277835.1 Geospiza fortis | reverse complement strand
CTCGCCCTCCTGCTCTGGCAGTGCCGACATCCCTCCCGCAGCGGAGCCGTGCTCCCGGGGGAAGGCAGTGCCCAAAAGCCGGCTCGGTCCTTTTGTTCGCTGTGAAAACGCGAGTGTGCCACGTCTCCAGTACGAGCCGGAGACAAAGTGATAAGTTTCGGGTGAATGGGCTGCGATTTCTGAGGTCTCTGTGTGCGCCGCGAAGGAATAAGGTGTAACAGCGCTGTTGGGAGGGCTGGCCGAAGGCTTTTGGTGTGTTGTTAACATTGTTCTGAGGTCTGTACTTCAGCAGTTTGTGTTTTAGTTCAAGCTATCAGTAACGTGTGGATTCCGTGTGCAATAACCCACTGACTTGCCTGGATGAAATCCGGCAGGAGGAAGGGCACGTGGCCTTTTCATACATTCATATCCTGGGTTTTATTCCTCTGGGAGGACCCAAATTATAAGTCTTGAGTGCTTATTTGGATAAGAAATGTTTTCTTCTTGGTAGCCACCAGCTAGGGAGACACTTTTTATGTTTGCTTTTCAACAGAGTGCCAGAGTTGTTTCTGTGATTAGTTTGCTCAAACCCAGTGTAAATGAGGGGTAGTTGTTTTTAGCATAAACTGTGGGAAAACCAGAAAAAAAACCCCATACTCTCAATTGTACAGTGTCTTCATTTAGGTGGTGTCAGAACTAGTGAATATCTCCGTGTCTCTGTATCCTTAGTAAAACTTTGGTAATGTTCACTAATAGCATGACTAGTTGTTAATATCTGCTGACCATATGGTAGATGTGAAATTAATCAGATTCTGTTGTGGGTTTGAAATCTTATAAAATTAACTTTTTTTATATTTAGGTACGTTTAATTTGTCTCTGACCCTACATAGGAATCTGGTTCATAATATAAATAATAAAGTAACAAATACGACAGTAGTTTAGGATATTTAAATTTAAATGCCCATTTGATTGGTCTTAAGCTGTTTCACTAAGTTGTCACTGGGTTATTATAATTATTGTTAATAATAAATAACAAATACAGAAATACTTTACAATATCTAAATGCCCATTTGATTGGTCTTAAGCTGTTTCACTAAGTTGTCACTGGGTTATTATAATTATTGTTTTAGATGTTTAAAGCTTCTCTTTACATTCTCAGTTTCCCCAAGCAGCTTTACTGTGTGAGCCACTACTTTTTTTTTTGTCATAAGTTTTAATCCATGATGATGAATTGGTGAAATATCTGCCATAATCTCCCTTCTGGATGTGATGATGGAGGGAGGGGATCCTACTTCTTGTGCAATGAATGAGGGTTTAGCTACTCTTTTTAGTAAAGGCAGCATTATGATTTGCTAATTCCTGATTAACTCATGGAGTGAGAGTGCAATTGAATCCATAGTTGAAACAGTTTGGTTTAGCACATTAGTGGTGCAGCTTTTAACTCTGAAGTTGGCCCCAGTCTCTGAGCAAAAGCAGAGCTGCAGTTGGCACTGCTTGAAGTGATTTGCAGCTGCTGGGCTTTAAAAGAGAGCCCATGGAGATTTTACAATCACTGGACATCTAAACAACTCCACTGTGTTAAAGCTAGTATATTAAATGTGTTTATATAAGAAGAATATAATTATTTTTAAATACTTGTATTAAAAACACCATATAGACTAATTACACATTTACTGGTATATCAAATTACCAGGTTTCCAGAAATGTTAGTTCCTGCATTAACAAGCATATCCTCTGAATTTCTCTCTGAGAAGTTCGTTTTAAACTTTACAGTGCACCTAACTAAATGTTCCATACCCTTTGTAATGAAAAACAGTGACATGAACAAGTGTATATTCAAAGTATATATAAATGTATATGCACACTGTAACAGGTCATGTTTAGTTCAAAGTGGAAACTACATAAAAACTCTAAGAAATGATGTGGCCTTGTATTGTAAAAGAGGGGGCTGAATAAAGCAGATATTACATCATGTCCCTGTAAAAACAAATCTGCTTGTTCATCTCCCTATGGAAATCCAGATTCAAAAGGAACATTGCTGATATCAGCCTTTTGGTGCCCTGTTAGTTGCATCAGGTTTTGTTTCTAAATAAAACAGTTCATATATGAACTACTGCCTAAGCTATTAATGATGTGCTGCTAATCATCTTCACAGCAGTTGCTGAGTAGATCCCCAAGTTTTATCATCTAATATTCCATAGGGGTTTCATTGTTGCATTTTGTTACCTGTGTTCATATTAGCAGTTCATCAGCTTTTCAGTATGGTCTTGCTTTGACTAGACATGATAAGTTACGAGATTTAATGTTGACTTTAGAGAGTTTTAAATAGATTGTGTCACTCTTCTTGATGAAATTGGTATACTGGCTAATGCCACATGTTTCACATGACATGACAAAGCACTTTCAGATATTTTTATTGTAGCTATTCTTTAAAATATAAAATTTTATTGCAGCTTAAAAAAAAGAAAACCCTGAGGACAGTTGGAACTAAGTCATTCTTTTATTTCACCTTAGTTTCTAATAAACTGTTAATGACAGTATGAACATCTCATATTTCTCCCGATTCCTTTTAACTGAGGGTGAAACTTTGGTGTACAGAATTTACAGAAATCCGATACAATTTAACCACAAAGAGGTGACGCAGAACTGAAAGAGCTCTTCATCCACGTCAGCACTTGTGAGGTCTCACTGTAAGTTGGACTAATACGAAGCAGCCTCCAGTGAAGCTGCCAGGAGGAATTCGGTATTTGTGAAGTGAAACACTAACAGAATCCCAGAGTTTGTTCAGAGGACCTTGAGTTACAGAGCCTGCCCATCGAATTCAATCTACAAATTATCGAGCGTTTGCCCGCAGGCAGGAGAAGCCCAGCATGAGAAATAATGGGAATGGCTGTGAAGTGCAGATTGCTGCTGTAGGACCAGACTCCCATCGATTGATGTGTGTGCATTTATTGTGTGCTTAAAACTGGCCTCAAAACGAGGCTAAAATTATTTGGATTGCCTCAGCCTCCACAGAAGGGAACTGAAAGATATACAATGTGAAATGTTGGCAGGGGTGAGGAGGGCTTTTGCTCTCAACTTGACTGCCCTGATAGTAAAGTTCCAGACTGTCGAGGTTTAAATGCTGACTAGTAAAATTTCCAGTTTTTCCTATTCCTGGTCTTTTTTTTTTTTTTCCTCCTGTGTGAAGCAACTTTTCGTAGAAATCTGCCATTTTTTTTTCCAGCTAAGGGCTCTGCTTGGGTGTTGTGGCAGCAGTTGCAAAATTGGAAGAAAATAATTTTTGCTTTTTTAGAAATAAAATGTGTGAACTTGTTGAATTGGTTTTGGAAGAGGAGAACGGTGTGAGCTGATAAGCTGGGCGCTTTATCTTTCTCTTGGTAGGAGTTGTTAGAACCTGAAATGAAGCAAATTTAAACATGGTTGTTGCCTAGTACTTACTTTGTCTCAAGCAGAAATTGAAAGCAGCAGTTGCGAAATCACCGTGTGTGTATTCTAAGACAGTCTCACTGCAGAGTCAGCTGCTGGGAACCCCGTGGTGAATCTGTAGCAGAAGCTTTGGAAATACCAGTTCAGGATGAAGGGCAGAGAGGCCCCTGGGCAGTGAACACAAATGGCCGCTTACAAGTTGAAAAGCTGCCTTTTGAGGGACTGGCATTGCCAGAGGAGTGACACAAACAAGGATGAACCATTCCTGATGTTCTCAGAAAATTATACCCTTGCCTTGGTTTAAACAGACAGGTGTCTGCTAAGGAAGGCAGGAGTCTTTCTTGAAATGGAAAATGTAAACCCCCCTCCCTCTGGATCATAATTTTGAAATTAAGGATCTCTTAGGCAAAGATATCGGAATAGGAATAACCATTATTTACCAGGAAAATGAAAATAAAAATGTAGTAATAGAAAAAACACTGAGAGAGTCAGAATATGACCGGACACCCTGTGGGTCAGGGTGTTGCTAGCAGTCTGATTAAATGGTGGCTGCAGTCCTGCAGTGACAGATGTGGTTCTGTTGAAGCAATGATCCTACAGAAGGGTGTAGTTTTTCTTTGAAGGTCCAGTGGTGGTGTAGATGGGCCTGGTCTTCCTTAGGGAATTTAGTGGAAAAAGGCTCCCCTGGTGTTCCAATTGTCAGATTTTTATCTAGGTAGGAATGGTTCCTCCCCCTGGGCAGAACATCTCGCCATGAGATGATGTAATTTTATCAGTCATGCAGTGAGAATCACTGGCCCATTTACAGCAGATATCTCCCTGGATGGAGGGTGGGCCGTGGAAGAGATAAAGAACACTGCCTCACAGATGGGTAATAGAGTACATAGTTCTGGTTACATCTTGCATTGCAACTTAAGACAACCCTGAGGAATATTTGGGGGGAAACGGGGACTTCCCATTGGAGAAGGTTACATGTCTTGGCGAATGATAAGGAAGAAATGATCTATGAAGAACAGGCAAAGTGTTGTAACATGCTAGCAAAGAACAAGCAAATAAAAGAATCTCCCCAGCCTGTGAGAGCCCCTGCAAGTTGCCTGCAGTGGATAACACAGGTGGAATTGTCTTTGTACTGGATGTGCAAGCCCATGGCAGTAACTGAGCTGCTCAGGTGCTCTGCTTGAGAATTGGGTTTGGCAGAATTGATCACTTGCATTGATCTTGCATTGCCACCTGTGTAAATATTGACCATTGTTAAAGGCAATACTACTACTGCTACTTCTGGCTGGCAGTGGTGTTTGGTCTAGGCCCCTTGGGACTTCATTTGGGTGCCAAAAAGTCTGCAATTATTTTTTACATTCTGTTTTATAGTCCAAGATTTGGTACTTGAATGCTGACATCAAAGTAGCTACAACTCTATCAGGATCATGTGCCACGTTTTGCGGGAAGTCAGTGACTTCAAAGCAAATAGTCACTGTTTACAGATTGAAGAGTGCAGTGTTCTGGGAACAGCATGACCTGCTCTTTCCTAAAGGCTAAACATTTCTATTCGTCTGTTGATTTAACCCACTTAGCAATAGTTATTAAAAGCCAGAATAGTGCAGCTGTTGTTTGGATGGTATAGTGACATGTGCTGGCTTATTTGGCCTGCTTTACCTGCAGTCTGATGCATATTCATTTGTACTGCATATAAAACACTTTATTGGTGTTTGCAGAACGAGT
>NW_005054437.1:294727-310911 GCF_000277835.1 Geospiza fortis | reverse complement strand
ATTTTATGCTGTTACAAGTCTTGCTCACTTTCATTCAGTATCAGCAATAGTACAGAAAATGGATATTCATTTATTATTTTTTTGCTGTGTTTTCACTGTTAGTCAATATTAAGAAATGCTACTGATTGGAAATTTTAATTTAAATTTTGCATGATTTGTCATGATAACAAGAGTCAGAAATGAGCTTGTCTGTCCAGCTACTTTACAAACCTGCTCCTGGATAGGGCTGTTAGTCACAGTGCAGCAAAACAACGCCTGAAAACTGCTTCCCCATCACTTTAATTCTTTATAAGGTTTCCCAATAGAATAGATCAATCTACATTTGTCTCTGCTGTTTAGCAGTTTCCAAAGGTGCTCCTTAGACACAAAATCATTTAGGCTGGAAAAGATGCTTGAGTACTACACAGTTTTTAAAACAGAGTTTTCAAAACTGAGGGCACAGTTGAAGTGGAATAATTAAATGAAGCTTTGCTGAATTAGGTTACCAATGGCAAAATATGATGTGTTTAACTTTGTAAGATAATTTACAGATACATCATTTTACTAAGATAAGTATACTACAGAGTACTGCAAATAATTTCTAAGGTACTAATTTGCTTCAACCTGTTACTGACAGGATTTCGACTGATAATGTGTGGATTGCTTTGCCTCTCTGTCTGTTCCAGTTCAAATGGAGTAAACCAGGTTTCTTTGGGACACAGAGCCATGGGCCACATTTGAGCAAAAGCTGAGAGGCAGTGCTGCATGGCAGCTCAGGTTTCCTGAGCAGTCAAGTCCTGGAACGCTTTTGGTGCAAAGAGGAAAATCAGTTCTCAGGTTGTGGTAAACCTCCTTGGAGAGAGGTGCAGCTCAGTAAATGAGCTTGGCTGTAGTAGGTCTTTAATGCACTGAGGTGACATGGCAGGTTTTAATATGCAATGTATGTGGATGATGCACCTTAGTAATTGTGCTCTGGTCATTTCAGAAACTGCTTGAGAAGACAACAAGTGGCTGATATTGTAGGTGCCCTTCTTGGAGCCAGTTTTGGATGCAGCTTAGAAATGAGCCTCCAAACCTTGCTTCTTAGTGCATGTGCATTCAAGCTAATTTATGGGTTTGCATTTTAGTAATTAAAGTAATCCAAGATCTATTTGTGTGCTGCTGATCAGTGAATCAAAAGTGAGAATGAAGGCTTCCATTGTGTGATATTGTTTATAGGGAGTTAGGCTGCCAGCCTGCCTGATTATTGCTTCTAAAGCATTTGGATGTAGATTTCCTTACCAGATATTTTGTTTTGATTATTTTAGTTAAGTTTCATCAGGCTTTATGAGGACAGAAAGATATTTATAGAAATGCTGACTTGTGTGGCTCTTTAGTGATAATTTTTATTTGGGTCTTTTTTCACATCTCTTTCATTTGGTGAGAATCTTAATGTCTCATGTGGGAGATCTTGGTTTAGATTTTAATCTGTTGGCTTACTTTTGAAATAAAAAACCCCACCCTCTGAAGCCTCAGTTTTGGATTGGGGTTTCTTTTATTCCTAAATGTATTCTGCGTTCCTTCTGCTTCTGGGTTTAACTGCCTTCTATTGCATTTATCTTTACAACTGTCTCTCTCATTGCTTTGGTTTTTCTTCTGTATTTTGTTTGTGGGAAGAAGTTCAAGAAAATTTCTTTTTTTTTTTCCTGTTTCAGGCACAACCTGTACGTTTGTGAAAGCCGGTGTCAGAACAGATGCAGCACACTAGTGCAAATGGTTGTTACAGAGCCTAGTAAGAGGCACTTAGGCACTTGGGCACTTAGCATTGATTTAAATGACCTTAACTGGATATAAGAGAAGCAAAAAAGGGGGTAGCATAGATAACTTTACACCTGTTCACTTGCTGGAACCCCAGGTTGAACAGCACTGGACAGACTTTTAAGCATGGCAAGCTGTGCAAATCCTGTATGTGGTGCATGTAATCAGTGTTGTAGTCTTTAGAGCTTTTGCAGGAGGTCCTCGGAAGTTAATAACACAATTTATCCTTTCCTCTGCCAAGGAAAAGGATGTTAAATGGAAACATGCAGCTACACCTCAGGATATAATGAGATATAGAATCATAGACTAGGATCCATTAATGGTGAACTAGTCCAACTCCCCTGCAATGGGCAAGGACATCTTTAAACAGATCAGGTCACCCAAAGCCTTGTACAACCTGACCTTGAATGTTTCCAGTGATGGGGGGGGTCTACAGCCTCTCCTGGCAATCTGAGCCAGTGTTTACTGTTCCCCTCAAACAACTTCTGGTCAGAATCTGCCCTCTTTTAGTTTAAAACCAATAGCCCCTGACCTGTTGTTACTGTCTCTGCTAAAAACTGTCCCCAACTTTCTTATAAGCTCCCTTTCAGTACTGAAAGGCTGCAACAAGATCTCCCTGGAGCCTTCTCCTCTCCTGGCAAATTACATCATGTGTAAGTGCTGTAATTGCCAGGTGCCAGGTGGGGGCTGTGTATTCTCTCACAGTAAGTGCTGAGGTCACACTGATCTCAGATGATAAGTAGAGTTTCAGGTCTGCTGGTGTGTGGGTCACTAACTCCTTGATGTACAGCAGTATTGTGTTTAAGGTCACTGCCAGCAGGAACTAAAATCAGTATTGTTGGTTTTACGTCTGCCTATTTATTATGCTGGTGAAGTCCATTCCAGCTTTTGGAGTAATTAATTTTTTTAAGTTGATTGATCTATTTTTGTTGAATTAGGTAACCTGAAACTGAAATGAGTATCTACAAGAAAGCTAAAAATGGAGCTGTAAACCTGCAGTCTGGAATTGAATTGACTCTGGCAGCTTGGGCTGTAGTTGCTTTTGGTTCCTCTTGGTCAAAGGCTAAGGCTGAACTGAAACACTTTTATTCCATTACTAATGCAGCCATTGCATTCTTTATTACTCCAGTTCATTTCACTCATTTTGTTTCCCTGCCTGTCTTCTGGTTTCCTGTTCATTCCTTCCAAAAGCTGAGTGAGCCCTGTTGTGGATGTATCCACATATTCTGGATGTATCCATGTGAATATATCTCACTCAAAAGATAGGCAGCAATGAGATAAAATAGGTGTTCGGAGATAAAATAATGATTTGACAATTCACTGGAATTTAACAAAGTTCAACAGGGGTTTGACAAGGTTTAATGCAAGGTTCATTTTATTATTTTATTAATGGAAGAAACATACAAAAAAGAAGGTTGAGTTCAAATTAATTCATTTATGAACTCATTTAGGATAATTCTCAGGGACTGGCAATGCAGAGAGCAAGAAGCACAATCCTCTTGAGACACAAGGTTCTGTGTGGACTCCTTGCTTTCTAAACTCAGCTTGAAGTGGCTGGATCCATTTGTAGTCTCAGGCTTGGTCAATGGTATATATCTAATGGAATTATCCATACAGTGTTTGTAATAATCTGGGCTGGATGGATTAGTAATGTTTCATAATACTAATCCTCTGTCACCTGCTGAGGATCTGTCATGAGTAAGGAATCTTTCCACCTTGGGTAAGAAAGGATCTCTTAGTTTCAAGTAAGGAATTTCTAACCCTGAGAGGCATCCCTTTTCAAGGGGTCACCTGGCATCCAGGTAAGCTGCAGTTCAGGCAGAGCTCAAATCAGGCTCATCCTGATGGCAATGTTTGTAGGGTGAAGTAGTTGGCTGCTGGCCAATGGTATAGACAAGACAAATGTCCTTATCTTAGTGCTGATATCTTGTTCAGGACTTTGGTTATCTTGCTCTTCAGATGGTTATGAAGAAAAAAAAATTTTCCAAGACCCATCTACTCCCTTGGACCGGGCACTTTCTAGCTTGCAAGCTTCTCAAAGAGGATTTGGAGCTGGTTACTCAGCCTGAAAGTGCAGCTGTGAGTCAAGTGTATCCAGCACAGCCCTCAGTTTCAGTGGGAATTCATTGTTTACTCTGTAGCAACTCTGTGCCTAAGTCAAGTACAGGACTGTTATGCAACTCCTCAGTTATAAAGATGGATTTTTTACATTTCTTAACTCTTCTGACATATTTCTTTGTTCTTTGCAGAAAAGGTACAGTTTGGCTGTTGGTCCTCCCAAAAAAGTTCCCAAAGTCAAGGGTGTAGAGTCTGCAGCAGTGCAAGCATTTCTCAGACGGCAAGAAGAAGAAAAGAGAAAAAAAGGTAAAAGTACAAAATATCTCCTATAGGAGACTTTAATTTATTCTTTGCTATTTGTCACCTTATTCAAATATCTTGCAAATACAGCTGCACATCTGTTTCTGGAATTTATGCATAGACCTGATGCTGAGAGAAAGCTAGAACTAAGTAAGGGCTGGGGACATTTGCTTGCTTTCCTAAGGGGTTAAAACATTACTCAGCTACATTAGGATTTGTGGCTGGAGGTTGAGATAGTAGTTAAGGTGAAGAGCAAAAGGCTATCTCAACTTTTGTTAGCTTAACTTTGAAAATTTCATCTGTGTGAAAAAATGGAAAGAGTTGTCCATTGTTCTGTCTTAATCTAGTGTTTCAATGCAGTGAATTTTAAAGAGTCTGAGACATGATTTTTCCGCTTTTATACTTCCTTTAAATAGTCTATGGAATAAACTAGTACTGCATTGCTTCTGATGTTAATGTTTTGTTAAAGGTAACCAAATCTGATGGACTGGATGGCCCAGGTTATTCCTCTCCTGGACCAGTCATGAGTCTGTTCCTTAATCCTGTTGCCAGGTCCAGAAGCAAGACTAAGCACAAATTCCGCGGGGGGCATGCTGTCACAGCCCTTGACAATAGAATAACACAGACAAGGAATGGTATCTTTATAGACACCCAAAATATGAGTAGCCTGATATGTTTTCTAGGAATTTTTACATTTTCTGAATCTTCTTGGTAGTTAGCCCTTACTCCTTGGTCTGTCCAGTATTTGGTATTTAAATGTCTCATTCACCACCTAATTCATCCAGACTCTTGTCAGCAGGTCACAGACACAAGATAAGAGAGCATACTCATGCAGAAAACAGCTAAGCCAGAACAGAAGGGTATAGGACAGACTGTGGAGATAGGGCACAGGGCTCTATCAGACTTGTGTAATGACCAGCTGCTTGTTTATCTGTGTTCAGCTGCTTCTGTGTCTCCCTTATATACCTCTACACACACACACACACACACTTAGGCTATTTTCCAGTTATTATCCCCCCAATACTCCTATTCTCTCCCCTTCCTCAACTTCCTTTAAACATTTGATTGTAAGTTCTGTATAGTCTCAAGAGTCTCTTGCTCAGTCTCAGAACTCCCTCCACTATGCAGAGATCCCGTAACTTCTGTACCTCCTTATACAAAGGCTCTCCACAATTTTCATAGCATCCTGGAAAGCTGCTTCCCTCAGAAAGCCTTAGTGGGTTTTGTTAGAGCAGCATTTTACTCAATTGCTTGCCTTTGTTGGAACAGCTGACGCAGGAGGATCAGCTTGTCCTGTTGGCAGACCTGGGGTCACTTTCTCATCTATTTTGGATAGCTGTTAGCCAGATATCCTTAAGTTACTGTCCTAAGTGGTTTGTTAGCTTGGAAAATATTGACCTAAAAAGTAGTGCTTTTTGTGTAACTTTCTCTTGGTTTTCTTGCAGCGCTGGAAGAAAGAAGGAAGAAAGAGCAGCTCTTGGCGAGGCGTATTGAACTGAAACATGACAGAAAGGCAAGAGCTATGGCCTCACGAACAAAGGATAATTTTTATGGTTATAATGGTGTTCCTGTTGAAGAGAAGTCTAAAAAGAGGAGGGCTTGTGAGAATGTTGCTCAGGCCCCAGAGGCTGAGTATGCAACAGAAGATGAAACTGAGCAACTTGAATACAGTCAGACGGAATCTGAGCACGAGCAAGAAGAATATGAAGAGAAACCATCCAAAGCGGCAGTGAAACCAAAGGCACCTCCCAAAAGTGCACCTGCACCTCTAAACTTTGCAGAGCTCTTGAGGCTTGCTGAAAAGAAACAATATGAACCAGTGGAAATAAAACGAGTGAAAAAGGTAGAAGAGAGGCCCAGAACAGCAGAAGAATTGAGAGAGAGGGAGTTTTTGGGACGCAAAAACAAAAAAGTAGAAATGCATAAGAAAAGTGAGAAAGAGATTAAACCTACTGGGATATCCAATTCTTCAAAAAAACTGTCTTCGCAAAAAGCATCTGTAAACACAAAACTTAATAAAAGCTCCGTAGATAAACATTCCACATCTAAAAGTAGTCTGTCTCTTTCTATGGGTAGTATTGATAAGAAATCCAAAGCACCAGCATTGACTGAAAAACACCCACGGTCATCATCTTCTTCCAGACTTGATCAAATGGAAAAAACTTCACAAAATGGTTCCTTAAAAAGCTCTACTGGTAGCAGTCATAATAAATTACCTGTCAATGGTATTAGAAAGTCTGGCTCAAGCTCTCAGGTGCCACCCTCAAAACCCACGGCCAATGGGGCTCAGAGAATGCCATCTGTGAAAGAATCCAGCCTGAAAAAGCCTGCCCATGAAAAACCAGGAAAACCTGCAGCTCTTCAACATGGAATCAACTCCAATGCAAAGCGATCTGGCAGCAGCTTAGGAAAAGGAGGACCTGGACATCCCGGTGGCGGTTCAAGTGCAGGACCGGGACGATCAAGCAGCAGTTCTGGTGTGGGACCGGGAAGGCCAGGAAGTGGTTTAAGCTCAGGACCTGGGCGACTGGGCAGCAGCTCAGCCACAGGACCTGGGAGGCCTGGCAGCAGCTCAAGCACAGGACCTGGGCGACCTGGAGGTGGCTCAGGCGTGGGACCCGGAAGGCCGACAGGCAGCTCGAGCATGGGACCTGGGCGACCGGGCAGCAGCTCAGGCGCGGGACTTAAGCGACCGGGCGGCAGCTTGGCCACTGGACCGGGAAGGCCGGGCAGCAGCACAAACATAGGACCAGGGCGACCGGGCAGCAGCCTGGGAACAGGACCAGGAAGGCCAGGAATCAGTCCAAGCACAGGAGCCAGGCAGCCAGGCAGCAGCTTGGGCACTGGCCCAGGGAGGCCGGGCATCAGCACAAGCGCAGGAGCTGCGCGACCAGGCGGCGGCCCGGGCACAGCTGGGAAACCCAAGTGTACTGTCGTGTCAGAAACCATTTCTTCTAAAAACCTCGTCACAAGACCTAGCAATGGACAGATGAATGGAATGAGACCTTTTCCAGGGCATAGACCTGTGCTTCATCCACAAGGTATGCATTTATAGAACAAAGTATTTTTTCATTGTTGTGGTTTAACTCCAACTAAATACTGTGCAGCTGCTTGCATGCCCTGTTGCCCAGTGGGGAGAAGAGATGGAAAAAACTGAAGTGAAACTTGGATAAGAACAGTTCAATAATTGAAATAAAATTAAATATGGCAGCTTTTAATTTTTTTTACTTATTTTTACCTATGCTTGTAATTTTTGAAATACAGGTGGTGAGAAGTATCACATGAAAGAAAACTAAGCAGCCTGTGATGGATACTGGTATATGAATGCTGTTGGAAATAAAAGAATTTAAGGATTTGCTTCCAGCATTGCTTAATAGCTTAGGTCTATAAAACTTTATTGTGTCTTAAATAACAGATGCTTGAAGGGCTAGATGAAAAATCACTCACAGGTTTTACAGTTCAGTGTTTTGGCAGATTTATCTTATCAGTGACAAGCTGTTCTGAAAATTTATTTCTGATCAGGAGCAAGCAGTGTGGAATGTAGCGAATAAGTGCCTGGAAAGCCCTGAGCAAAGAACAGATATCTGCTTTCCTCAGGATGCCATTGCTGATCCTGATAGGTAATCTCCTCTAGCACAACTCAGGAAGTGTTTTCTCTTGCTAAGTTTCTAGGAAAGGCTGGTTAACTTGAGGCAGAACTTTTCCACCATGAAGCCCAGAAAATGGCTATGCCCAAGGTATAGCAAGGAGAAGTACTGTTAAATTAAAATTATGTTCATGTTATTAGTTAATGATTTTATTGTCTCCTGTCATTTAGGTCTTGGAAGACCGCCTATTAGTTACAAGAGACAAATAGAAGATGATGATGATGATGAATATGACTCTGAAATGGATGACTTCATTGAAGATGAAGGGGAATCTCAAGAAGAAATATCAAAACATATTCGGGAAATATTTGGCTATGACCGGAAAAGGTAAGACAAGTAACAATTTTAAGATACTGCAGAACAAGCAGTAGAACAAGCAATTATTCTTCCTAATAAGGGATACTAATTCATTACCTATTTTAATGTGCTACAAACTGATATTTAATTTTCAGGTACAAAGATGAAAGTGATTATGCCTTACGTTATATGGAGAGCAGCTGGAGAGAGCAACAGAAAGAAGAAGCTAGGAGGTATGCATGGATTTGAACTTGGATACAAATTGCAAAGTTTGTTTGTTGCTGAAGTCATAGGGCAAAGCTAGCAAATATCCACTCTGCTTTTAACAGCAAGCCTTACAGTTTTTTATAAGAAAGCTTAAATAAAAGATGGAATTCATATAGCCAGTGGTGGGTACACTAAATAAGTTGTTTATGTCCTTGTTTATCACAAACCTTGCTTGTTAAGAACTAATAAAAAACAAAATTAATTCATTTCAAAAAATATTTTAAAAATTATACGTTTCTTTTGGAATTCCAGATTCTTTAATTGGTCCCTAGCATTACAATATTCTTCTACTTGAGGCCTGGAAATTTTGTTTTTATCTATACATATGTGTATGTCTATTTCTATAGAAGTATAAAAAGTATGCTGACAAGCTTGTATAGTCACTGATATAAATTATGAAGGTGATATTTTCACGTTGGTTTTGGCCTTTGGGCCTGCAGAATTCTTATGAGATAAGCTGATTCTTTGTTTTTAAATGAGTGATGGGACAAGCTTTGTGAAAGCTATAAGGGTTTTCTGTAGAAAATGCAAATATTGGAATGCATGGAGTCACCAAATTCTTCAGAAGGTGCCTTGAACATTAGAAACTTGCATCTTTGAAGTTACAGTCAGTGTCCTTATTCCTCCTGGCTCCTGAGGAATATCTGCAGCCCATGGAACACTACAGTCTGTTAAGTGGATTTAGGAGAAATAAAGGGAATTTTAAAGTGATATTGCTGTTAACCAAACTGTTGACATCCTAGAGTGAGGTTTTGCAGAGTTGAATTCCTGACTGACTTTTAACTACACATGTTGCATAAAGGAAATGAAGATAAGAAACTTGAGTTAAATTCAATTTTACTTTTCCAATGGATGTGTTTCAGTAGCTGCTTTTTGGGAGAAAAAAAGACCTTATGTATTAAAATTATTTTTTATACAATCTTTATTTTTGACAGAAGTTTTAAATATTTTTTCCCTTGAAATACTTGATTCTGACCTTATGATTTAAAAAAAAAATCTTGATTTCTTAATGCTGCATTCATTCTATAATTAAAGAAGAGCTGATATGAAATTATTCTTCAAATCACCTGTAGTACTTCTAGCATTGCTTTTTGGGCTTGTAGAAGTAAAACCTCAAGTGTCCTGAGTAGCAGTGTAAAGGATTTAATCTTGTTTGGCAGCTTGAGACTCGGTGTTCAGGAAGACTTGGAAGAGCTGAGACGGGAAGAAGAAGAGCTGAAACGCAAGAGACAGTCTAAGAAGCTGAGGACGCGTTAACTGACTTACGGTGTTGACTTTGTTCATGTTTCTGCTCCCCTCTGCCTCCATACATCTCTTATTCTACTTCAGTTTCCATTTGCTTGTTAGCGGGCAAAAGAATATTTAAAGGGATTAAAGTACTGAAAAGCAAGGCTTTAGCTTGACTTAAATAAGATATTTATTTTTAATACTTGCCAGGGTTGTTTTTTAATGAAGAAATTAATGCACTAATGCATATTAAATGGAATAAAATTAATAGATGTTTCCATTGATTAAACCAGTTCAAGATGCCAGCAGAAATATTGACTAGCTATGCACTGACTTGGAACTGTGTGGGCCACGTACCAGTAAACCAATTTTGCATTCACTTGAAAGGAATAGCATTCTTGCTCCCTGATATTTCTTGAGACTTGGAGAGATTGTTCTATATCCTGCCCTGTCTCCCAACCTGAGCCTCAAAGTGTTAAAATGTCATCTTCTGCTCAGCAGTAGCTTGGGTGTAAATTTAACCACAGCCCACAGGTGTTTAAGGCAATGAAGTGCTGCAGATCTTTCTATTTGAGGACCCATAAAAATAATTTGAACCTCTTTATTTCTAAACAGAAAAGTGCATGTCATTTGCAAACTCTGCAGTGATGGATATAGCCAAAAGATTATGTTGGCTTTTGCTGTGTCTGGAATTCCAGTGCCAGTCTAATTCAGTATGAGAAACACACACCCTGAAAACAGAAATTTCTAGTGTTTGTATGTAACCTGTGCTTTTGGGCTCAAGCATATGCTTGGGAATTCTTCTCCTGCCCTGTAAATTTTCAGATTTGTTTAACAGCTTCTGCTGCTTTACAAACTGTGTTTTTTCTTGCATTAAACATCTGATGGTTTAAATTATTTAAAATGTGAAGCAGTCATTTATCTAATTAGTTTTACTGTTCAGAAAGAACATCAGAATTAAATTCTGTTAAGAATGCATTTGCAGCTTTTCAGTATTAACATCATGTTAACTACTTAATACTTGGGATTGATTTCAGTGAGCCAAAAACCTAAAATGATATGTATAGCAGGAGCCTTAGTTCAGTTACTTACCTTAATGCCCATATTTGCACATTATTTTTAACTATGCATTTAAAGACTGTTTGTTTCAGTAACTGAATTTGTTTACAATCAGCACAGGGTTCATGTAAGTCGACAGAAGTTGCACTGAGACCTGAAGGTCAAATCTGGTGTTGCATCTACTTGGGTTTCCCCAAGTTGCCCTTCAAAGCTCACCAGTGTCACTACTCAGCTTTGCCTCAAGCTCCAGGACTCCATTGGTAGCATCTGCCTTCAGCTGCTTCAGGCCATTATGTTTTAATGCTAGAAATATTTTAAGAAATAGAAAAAGGGCTTTGGGTGTTGGTTGGGGGTGGGGAAAAAGGAAAAATTACCATGTGGAAAAACAATGAAGGAACCTCTCCTCTTAGGGCTATTCTTAACAGTGCTGCTTCTAGGAAGCAGTTCAGATAGCAACCTGTAAGGAACAGTCTTGGAAGCTGCTGAAGTTGAAACATCTGATTCTTAATGTAAGAAAAAACAGCTTTGCCTTTTTAAGATGTTTTCTGTCAATGGTGTACCATTTCACTGCCTCAGCAAAATACTGATGTAAGTTACTGGTATAGATTCTCTAGACTATCTCAGTATTGGCTAACATGGAGCCCAGGTGAGGATACCATTGTTGCTCTAACTTTCTCTATTAACTAACAAAAACTGTTTCTCAGTGTATGCACTTGAGACCATGCAAGATAGTGTAGCCTCACTGTCTAGAAGTGTGTTGTATTCTCTGCTGCATTGGGACCATCTCAAATTTCCTGTTGGAGATTTCCTGGTTTCTAGAATTACCCATTCAGGACAATGGGCTTTGGGACCATGGTCAAGTTCTGGGTTTGTACTTTTTTATTCTTTTTAGCTGGAGAAAGACTTGAGGTCCATCAACCCAGACAGCTATATCATCTGTGAGCAACTTCCTGCCTGACTGGGGAGAAAAAAGTCTCTTATGAAGCAAAAGAAATATATTAGGTTGAAATTGGTTCAGTTGGGAAAGAAATCGGCATTTCAGACAAATACAGGTTAAGTAACACCTGATTATTTCACCACTTTCTGATTATTTAACCATGCAAGATCAGTTAAACTTGTTAATCTGTAAAGCACTTTGTCATTTAGATGGTGACTGGAATGTACTCTGCTAGCCTCCCTAAGACACTGTATAACTTTCTTCACACAGTGATCATTGCTTCAGTTTTGTCTATTCCATATGAAAAATTATTCAAGGACACATTTGTAATTTTACAGTCAAGAAGTACTTTCTCATAATTGGCATGGGATGCTGATGGGTTTCCTATTTTGTACAAATGTTTGGCTTTTAATGTGCTTGCATATTTGTTGCATATTTGTATGTCAGCTAGGAAGGAACTAAACTAGTTTTTTAATTCCTGACCTTGTATCCAAAAACCTGTTTACTGTTTGCCAGATTAATAGTATTTATCTAATGACAGTATTTCAGTACTTCCAAAGTGCATCTGAATTTGAGATGAAGAAAAACTGAAAGAATGCTTACATTGGTTTATTGGGATTGGATGTTCAGCTAATGATTTAATTGTATTTAAGGAAATTCTGGTTTGGTTTTAGATTTTTAATTCACCGTTTGAAAATGTGCCTTTTTACTAAATTGTGTCAAAAAATAATGAATGTAGGAGGATAAAAAGGTTGGTTTCTCAGATTCTATATCCTTAAACTTGAGAGTGTGAAATGACGTACTTTTCATAAAACCCTTCCAGGTCTGGCTTTGATTGCACAATTAAGGTAGCTACTTCTTTACTGCTAATGCTAAATCAAATGAAGGGCACTTTCTATTGATGACTACTTTTTGAAAATGTCTTGTATTTACACTTGAGCTGTATTTCACTTTACAGCAATGTCTTTTGGAGGCCAGGGTTTTGCATATCACAGGAAGCCTTAGTGTGCAACTCTGTGCTGTGCTTTAAAATAAAAATCTTTCAAGAACTATATGAGATCTCTATGGAAATCTGGATTTATTTTTGTGTAAAGCCCAAAATATTGTCCAGGAAAACTAATTTTCTATTTTTTTTTCTTTGCATTTTGTAACATAATCTAGTAGCTGATACATATTTCTAGATATCGCATATTTCTGGAGACCAAAACATGTCAGAAAATAAATATATGGAGAGACTGGTGTTTAAATTGTGATGAATGTACTTCTATTTATTTTGGTGAGTGGGTGTGACGCAATATTAAAGTGTTCGTGTGTAAATAAGGGTGCTTCTAGTTTTAGCCAATGATTTTTTTTCCTTTGGGGATATCATGTGTGCACAGTGTCTTTTTACACAATGTGACAAATCAGGTTAAAAACTCGTACATAGCTTACCTGCTCTGTGGTGCTGTCAAGGAAGTGTATACTTTAGCACACACCAAATGCATATAAATTTTGCTGAGTATGTGTACAATAAATTACAGGCATTAAACATTTTACTGCTATTTCTCATTGGTTTACTTTTATGGAAGATTTATCAGAATTACTTTCTGCTGTTTCCTCTGAACTCTCACATACAGCTGTGTCAGTCTGAATGTTCTCTGAGAATGGTTCTCATGCAGCCAGCAAGAAGGTATGAAAAATGTAATGGAGTCACTTAACCCTTGAGAAAATATCTGAAAGTTCCTGGTATCTCCTGCGGTTTAGGCTGTGACATGGTATGTGCTTGGAGGAACATGTATTTAGAATGATTATGTGCCCAAGTGTGCCCATTGCCTTTAATCTTTTGCATTTGAAGTGCTCACAAATGCAGCATCGTTCTGGGTTTCCATATTCCTGTGTAAGGAGTCTGAACTCCCTTGATGGCTGTCTCCTTGGAAGGGTTTTCTGCTTTGATGGTGGAAGTAAATGACTGCTCTGATCAACTGGTGCTGTGACCTACTTCCAAATGGATGAATGGATACACATCAGTGAGCCCACCTGCCTTTATGAGGAACAGCAATGCTTGCACACACTCTTCTGCTTAAAGAAAAAGTCTTTTTAAATATTGCAAATCTGCATGTAATGTGTCCTATGACTACCTTGTTTTGAAGGTGTGTAATCATATCTTCTTTGGAACTACCTTGTATGGACTTGCCTTGAGATTTTTAATGTATCTTAACAGCTGTGATCAGTCAATCTCAGCCATTATTTCAAGGCAGAGGTGTTCTGTTCAGGAGGAGGGTAGCTCTACATTGAGTCACTATCTTAACCCAGCCAGTAAAGCTAGTTCTAGGAGCAAAATTATTTTATTCAGATTGGGGAAAAACAAGTAATTACAGGTTTCCATTGTTTGAGGACAGCTTTTAGTTGTAGTTTATTTGGAATAAGATTTCAGTTCCACAAAACAGAATTGCAATTTATTTATCCCATAGATAGCCTCTTCTTACCCTTGGAACTGCATATGGAAACACTTATTTTTCCATGAGTCTGGGAATCTAAAAAGCCTGGGCATACTATACTTACCATACTCTGGAATGAAATTAAGGACAGAGGTCATTCCTGAAGTACTCATGTGTCATGAGTTTAGTTCTGACTTCTCTGTCCACAACTAATAGTTCTGGTTTTCCACACCACCTGGTGCTTAATTTTCTTTGAGGGTTCCTGCCTTTGGTTCTTCATGGCAGTCTTGAGTTTTGCTTGCATCCTTCTCCCTCCACTGGTGAATTCATGATTATTTTTGTATCCTGGATGTAACTTTTTCAACATTCCTTGCTTGAGAACAGGCAAATATCCTGAACTGATGCCATCTCATACTCTGTCTGAAAGTTGATGGCAATCAACAATTTAAAGAATCAAGAGCTTCAGTAGGTTTTTTTGGTTGAAGGAGTTGGCTTGATTCTGATTTGAAAAACACTTGAGTGTAGAGTTGCAGGTTTTGCAGTGCATGAGAATAACTGAACACATACCAGTGAACGCATGGAGTACAAAAGGCTGTGTGAGTGCCTAACCTGCACTTCTCCATGTATGAAACCTCTCTTGTGGATTTCTTCAGGAGAGGTAAGTAGCTTCCTTGAGTGATGCAACTAAGGGTACATGATGTTTGTTGTGGGTCTGTCCTCAGCTACCTGTCACAATAAGGCAATAATTTTCCCTGCCACCTTCTTCCAGCTCTTGTGTTGTATGGATGCCTTGTGGTCCTTACGTATGTTCAGTATGTCAAGATTTGGCCAAAGAAATGTGTATGGTAGAGCAGAGCCCCCGTGGATTGACCTGCTGCTCTGTAGCTGATGAATAACATTGATTACAGTTATTTTTGGACAGGAGAGGCACTTTATCTGGTTCTTGATTTGTGCAGAATGTGCAGGAAGGGTTTGAGACCTCCACAGTAGTGTCAAATGGGACTGTAAATTATGTGTAGACAGGCATCTGGTCCCACCTGGTCCTGGTGAATGTAGAGAGCTCAGGCAGAGGGATGTGCTGCTGTTACCACCCCCTTCCCCAGCCAAAAGGAGGGAGCCAGCAACCCCTTTATTAGCCTGGCTTCTGTTTGCCAGCTGTGTACACAGGGAATGTGGCAATGGCAATGCATGGTGCATGACATGGCCCAGGCTATGGGGAGCCCTGTTTACAAGGAGTGTGAGATGCTGAAGCTGGCAGGAAAATATAACACTTTTGTGGAAAGTCTCTTCACTGTTTTTACAGTTAGCAATAAGGGCTGATGTACCTCATAGCTGCTGGCTTAAATCCAGCCTTAGTTGGTTGGTGCTTTTTAAGCGATTGTTATGACATACAAAATGGTCCCAGTGTAGGTCACACACATGGGTGACTTGCTGGTTGTTCAGAACAAAGGGGAGCATTGAGATAAATAATGCTCTTAGTCATGATATTCCCACAGCTGGAGGTAGTTTGGGTTTTGTTAGGAAGCTCATTCCTGCCACTTGTGTTGTGGTTGGTCTGCAGTTATTACCCAGTCTTTGGTATCTGGGATGATCACTTGAGTATATTTTAGAAGTGCAAATTTTCCCCTTAGCATGTAGTATTTACAAGTTGAACCTGTAATTTCCATTCCATTATTCTGAAGTTAATTTAGACAACTCATAGCATTGCATGATTTTCTCCACTGGAGAAAATCCTTTAAAATGCTTCCTGGATAGTAGTTTCCTGTTGCTGAGAATAATTTCCCCTGGTTATCTCTAAGCTAGCAACTGTATAGATGCAGGATGTTCACAGGCAAGCAGAATAATAAGACCTGTATTTAGAGTATGTAAGTCTGAGGCTGTATAAATGTCATTTTCCTCTTGTGTAGAGCTGAATAAAATTCCAAAGTCATATGCTGCAAGACAAGATCCATGTCACCCAAGATTGTAATTTTGCTTTGCCCTCTCCCTTAGCATTTGAGAAATTGCAGTCTATTTTCTGTTTCATTAACCATCTTAACTTTTCTACCAAGTCTCAAAGAAAACATCTCAGGAAGATGATCTGTACTGCTGGCAAAATGCTGGTTTTTAATACATAGAGTAACCTTTTATGCAGTGAGAAGTATTGCTTGATAAATCCCAGTTTGGAAGAATTTCTACAGCTTGTTTGGTAAGAATATA